>NC_092340.1:225217500-225505000 GCF_046630445.1 Rutidosis leptorrhynchoides
ATTCTTTTTAAGTGTATGCATTCGATTCTTGTTTATGTGACCAAGGTGACAATGCCATAAATAGGAATCACTCAAATCCCTTTTGAGTTTCTTGGTGTTTGCATGGTATATTGAGCTATTGTATGATGTGTCATCATGAACCAATTCATAAATACCATTCGAAGGCGAAGCCTTAAAATAGAACACATTATCTAAAGAAACATGGATATCATCATTAATAAAATTAAGATTAAAACCATATTGTTTCAAACGGGATACCGAAATAATGTTTCGAGATAAATCGGGTGCATACAAAACATTTTTCAAAATAAGCTCCAAACCACTTGGAAGCTTTAAAACAAAGTCTCCATGAGCTTTCACTTGCACCCTTGCTCCATTTCCCATGAAGAGACTTGTTGTTCCCGCATCTTGATTACTTCTTTTGAACCCCTGCAAAGAATTGCAAATATGAGTTCCACATCCTGTGTCTAATACCCATGTATTAGAAGAAGTAATACTAAGCTCAATGTATACCATATATACATTACCTGAGGTTTGCCCTGCATCCCTCTTTTCCTTCAACTCCTTTAGGTAGACCGGGCAGTTGCGTTTCCAGTGACCCATCTCACCGCAACCAAAGCACGGATCTTCCTTGGGGTTAGCTTTACCAGCAACCTTTTGCTTCTTGTTGTTGTTGGTTGGGGTAACCATCTTCCCTTTTCCCTTGCCTTTGCCTTGGTAGGCGGGTCCCTTCCTCTTATCCGCCTTTGGCTTAGAAGTGTTATTGTTTTTGGACCCGCCTTCATTGATCGTAAACACGGGTGAAGCCCTTTTACCCATGCTTGCTTCTGCCTTCTTAAGCATGGCATGTAATTCACCAATGCTTTTATCCCAACCATTCATGTTATAATTCATTACAAATGTGTCAAACCTTTTTGACAATGTGTTGAGAATGAGGTCCGTGGCTAATTCATTAGACACGTTGCAATTTAGACGGTTCGCTCGATCAATAAGGCTTTTCATCTTAAGGACATAAGATGAAACGGATTGGGAGTCGTCCATCTGACATGCATGAAGCGCTCGAACCGTTTCGAAGTGCTCGACACGAGCTTGTTAAAGGAACATCTCCTTCAACTGTGTGATCATGTCATATGCACTATGATGCTCAAAATCCTTTTGGAGTTCGGGTATCATAGTCCCAAGCATGAGGCAAGAAACTTGCAACGAATCGGTGCAATATTTCTCCCAATAAGCCATGCCTTCCGTATCATCCTCGTCCGGTTGATCGGGAATGGGGTGTTCCAACACATAAGCCCTGTCCTCTAGTTTGAGGACAATTCTTAGATTGCGGAACCAATCCATGAAGTTCGTATGGTTGAGTTTTTCCTTTTCGAGGATTGACCTCAACGATAGGTTGTTAAAGCTTATTGGTACGTTCGGAATGTTGTTGTTATTGGCGGCCATCTACAAAATTTAACAAAGTTGTTTAAGTATCAATTTTAATTTAACGATCAATACCCTTTAAATCCAATTGATATTTATTAAATTTTAGAATCCAACGGTAAACCAAATTTCGGTTAGGTGACCTTTATCCCGTTATTTGATTTAGCTAGGTAGTCATTATATGACAATTGCAATCCTTTTGCAACTTCTAAGTTATGGGATCATGCAATCCTTTTGCATGGCATATTTATCCCATCAACGCCTATTTGTTCCTCATGCTTCGGTGACCCTAAGTTCATGATTTCCAAATCAAGTCGTCCTACTTGTGTAAACGTGTAAACTTAACATACAAGTGGTTAGGTGACCTTTATCCCACAAGCATGCGAAATTCACCTTAATCATATTAGTTTGCCCATAACGGTTAGGTGACCTTTATCCCATTGTGAGTTCCCTAATATTTTTAAGTGTTGCACAAAAGGATGGCGTTTAACTTGTTTTCCTTGTTAATAAGGGATTTTAAGTTTTTATTAATTCTAGTTTGAGAAAACTTTTATGCCATACACCAACATGCATTTAGTGTATGGTTCATTTGAAATCCATTTTCATGTCTGTAAACCATTTTATATATATGATCCTAATCATGTTCTTAATAACCGTTTATTAATGTCCTTTTAGCAATTTTTAATTTAACCAATTAAATTGTCATTTTGCATGTCGTTAATTAATGTATAATTTAACCAATTAAATTGCCATTTTGCTTGTTGTTAACTTGTGTGATTAACTTGTAGCATACAAACATACAATCCACAATCATACAATAAATAACCATGCATGCAAAACAAATATGTTCACAATCAAGCCATTTTGGTAGACATTTGTTTAGCCGAAAACAAATGCCACCGGATAAGGGGTTATAACACAAAGTAGGAGATTTTAAATCTCCCACTTAATCTTGCATCCAAATGCTTCTTCTTGTGTTCTTCAAGTCTTCATCATCTTCATCTTTTTACAAAATATATCCTAATACATTTTGTCTAAAAAGTGAAATTACAACCTAATCTATTTTACATACCAAATATAAAATAAATTACATAACCAAAATAATATTATTACCTACCAAATGAATAAATATTAAATCAACCAAACATGCAACCAAACACAAGGTCAAGGCTTAGATTGTGAACAACATCAACATAAGTGATAGGCAATACAGAATCACAAGTGATTGAAAACACAGAATCACAAGTGATCTGCAACACAGAATCACAAGTGATTGGCAATACCGAATCACAAGTGATCGGCAACACAGAATCACAAGTGATTTGCAACACAGAATCACAAGTGATTGGCAATACAGAATCACAAGTGATCGCCAACACAGAATGCAGAATCCCAAGTGATTTTGGCCAAAATGACAAACCACTCAAAACCGAAAATTTTACATTCTACTTCATGCATGTTCATAGAATGCAAAATTATAATGGGTTTAATAACCATCTCGAAGCATATTTCAACAACTTCGGCTCTAGATACCATTGTTGGGATTTAACAAGTTTCATAATACTTATAATCATTCAAGAAATAAGATTTGCGGAAGCGTATAAATTTCCATTTTAAAACTTGTAAATCTTTAACCATTTAAAGTTAAATCCCAAATAGGATCAAGTTGTGAAACATACTTATAAACTAAGAGTGGGTTTAGAGATTATACCTCCTCAAGCTAGTTGAGGGTTGTTTTCAAAGTTGCAAGATGATGATGAAGATGATGATGAATGCAAGCCTCAAAGTGATGAAACCTCAAGAGATTATACCCCAAACTTGACACCAACACCTTGTACAATGGTTAGGATTTTTGACACTTGAAAATAAGCTTCCAAATAAGCTCAAGAACTCCCTCTTGGACAGCAGAAAAATCAGCTAGAATTCAGCAAAAGGAGCTGAATTTCACTTGCTATTTTTTTGTATTTTTATGTATCACTTGAGTCAAGCCTTGGTAAACTAGTTAGGCATGTTCCTTAGGAGTTGTGTCAACTTTAAACTAACCAAAATAAGCATGGGGTGTCTCCTTGGAGTCCTAAAATCTGCACACTTATAATGTTTAATAATAATACTTGTAAGTTTATAAAAGTTTATAAACTTGTTATAAACTTATGTATTATTTTGTTACTTATATATTTTATAAAACCTTTTATAAAATATAACACAATATAATTATTTAAACCCATAAACAATTATATATAAATTATCCAAATAATTTATCTCAAGTGATAATATTTTAGAAACCCGATTTTCTAAAATCTAAGTGTCGCGTATTTGTTTTATGATCCAATCGTTAAGATCAAATACGTATAAGGTGTCGGTAAGCTTGTTATTGGGTATGACCTGACTTGGATCAAAACATATTAGCCACGTTAATTTGATATGTCTCTCGGGCATACGAAAAACCTTCACATATAAAATAAGATTTTTCACCAAAGGAAATCTTTTAATTCAAAGTTTAAGATAGGTTTTTAAAATTAAACCCAAAACAGCCCCCGTTCGACTAAGACGGCGTATATTCGATTTTAAGGTGTTCTTCGTGTTTATAAGTTTTATATCCTTATGTTAGCTTGACATACTGCATAATACATGTGTTGAAGTATTTTAAAAGTCAAGTTAGAAGGATTAAGTTTATTTGTAAACAAGTTTAAAAATAATCTAAACTATGTTCTTGTTGTTATTAGTTATAACTCAAAATAAGATAGCTATATGAATACGAATCGAATAAGATTATGAATAAGGTTACTACCAAAAATCAAATGAGTAAAGTTTCTGGAGAAATAAGGAGAATATCTTGAGTTCAAAGATACCCTTGATGGCTTGGAATTCTTGAAGTATTCTTGATCAAGCTTTGTTATGATGATTATAACTTGGATTATGAGACCAATACTTGCTGAATTGAATGGAGGTTTGAGAGAGTGTTTGAGTATGTTTTTAGAGAGTAAAATGATGTAGTTAATTGGAATGAAATGGATGGTTATTTATCCTACATGTTGGCATCAAAATGGGGACAACAACATGGCTTCATGGTTTGTAATTTTATGCATTTAGTCATACTAGTTTCCAAGCCATGGTTCCCACAAGTCTACATCATGTTTATACATGTCTCACAACTGATTGAGGGCTG
This sequence comes from Rutidosis leptorrhynchoides, assembly GCF_046630445.1. Classification (NCBI taxonomy): domain Eukaryota; kingdom Viridiplantae; phylum Streptophyta; class Magnoliopsida; order Asterales; family Asteraceae; genus Rutidosis; species Rutidosis leptorrhynchoides. The sequence continues at coordinate 225,222,089 of NC_092340.1, forward strand.
CTAAGATCAATGATTTGGTATGTATATACCCATAGTAAATACGTATAGAAGCTGGGTATTATACGGATATAAATACCGTATGAATACGAATAGGATTCTTGATAAAATTGAATGATAAAATGAGTATAGCTATCTTTATTGAGTATTAATATATTGATATATATTATTAAGTCTTTCAAAAGTGTATTAATACATATTAATACAATACATATACATAGATTTTAATTTAGAAGTTATTACAACGTTAATCGTTATATATATGTATATAGTCTTGAAGTCTTCAAGTTAGTAATCTCATTTTATGTATATAACCAATTATTATTATATATAATGAGATACTTAAATGTAATTTTAACAAATCATAAGTATATATATATATGTATATATATCCATATATACATCATTATATGATTATTTCAAATTATGATGTTCGTGAATCGTCAGACAGACTGGGTGGTCAAACATTTGCATAAAATCCATTCCAAAAATATATATCTTGACAAGTTTGATTGCTTAACATGTTGGAAAAATTTAATTATATAAATATTAATCTTCAATATATTAGCGGAAAAATCCGGGTCGTTACACTCAACCAGTTCGAGTCCCTCAGATTCTAACAGCTATTCCGATTTGGATTTCCACTAGAACTTCGAAAGCAGTGTAACCAGAATGGAGCAACCAATCAGCCATCCCCAATTCATCTGATGGGTTCGTAGTCGACTTAATCGATGGAAACGCGAAGAAGGCGATCCTTTTCAACAACCGAATTTACCTCTTGACGATGAACCTAAAGCACTTACCGGCGAACCTATCCGAAACACCATTTTCAGCCTCATTTCCAGGGTAGCTCGTCATGATTATATTCTATCTAAGATTCTAAACCTTATTTATCCATTCGTTTCGAACGACAATCATCCTGGAGTAATGGAAGGAATCAACGAACTTCACGCTCGAGTAATCAATTTGGAGAAAATGGTGCAAAACTTACCAGCTTCAGCAACATCACCGGCACTAATAGTACCATCAGTAACAGCACCAATACCATCAAAAATCCATGCCTCAACATCTCATTCTGTACCTCGAGTATAATCATTGTTCTACGTATCATTCCACATCAATTATCTTCGTTCTACATGACGATTATGTAATCTCTAATGTTTTAGAGATTATGTACTCTAATCCTAACCGAAAAGCAAATGAGTTTAATGTTATAATAACTCATTAAATCCATAATTACATCTGAAGAAAATATATACGTATATATGTTTTCATAAAGATTGTAATTAAAAATTCTTTTGTACAAACTGTTAATGGTGAAAATATTTTAACGGGTAGGTAATACCCGAGGAATATTTAGATTTCACATTAATAAATTACACTGTACATTATTCGAAGCTGATTCAACAGTTATTCACTACCCTACTTACAACCACCGATATACGTATCCATTCACCGCAGAATAACCATTTTCATCCAATTTCATATTTGGATTTTTATTTACCAGAATCCAACAAGTGACATAATGAAGAAAACATTGGACAAAAATAAAATTTGTTAGAAACAAACAAATTAACCATGAGAAAATTTTGTTAAGAATCCACGCTAACAAAATCCTAGCTAACTGTTCCTAGCTAACTGTTAATTCCTTATTACATTTTATTATCGCAATTTAATTATCGCAGTTTATTTATCGCAATTTATATTCTCCCAATTTTACTTATCGTCATTTAATTTCTGTTATTTATTATACGCACTTTAAATGTCGGGACACGTACACAATGTTTTGACATATCATATCGACGCATCTATATATATCATTTGGAATAACCATAGACACTCTATATGCTGTAATGTTCGAGTTCGCTATACAGGGTTGAGGTTGATTCTTAAATAATATATATACTTTGAGTTGTGATCGAGTCTGAGACATGTACACGGGTCATGATACGTATTAATTAATTCGAATATTATATAATAAACTATATATGAATTATTGGACTGTTAACTGTGGACTATCGACTGTGGACTAATAACATTGGACAATTAAAATGAATTAAAATATTGATTATAATATATGAAACTAAACATTTCTTCAAGTTTGCCACTTGATTTCATCTTAAATCTCATTTGTATTTTGACGGTTACAATCTGCGTTCAAACCTTTCATAATTCTCGAAAACACCTCAATTGAGAGGATGAACCAACCGCACTTCATCTACGGAAGAAAAGATTGATGCGTATAGTTATGCACCTGAAAACTCTCGAAAACTGAATAAACGTTTAACGCGTAGCTGTGCTAATTCATTTAGCGTTATTATTACCGAAAATAACTTTTCAATCTCTTTCCAAATTAGCCAATTTTGTCACAGCTCCAACAAGTCAACTTCGATTTTTTTTTCGTTCGAAACAACCTTTTTATAACCTTGATATATATGTGTGCTCTTTTATTGTTACCGGGAAACTTTTTATATTCCATCATATTACCAGTAGACGTACCTGCAACCTCGTTGCTCCTTGGCTTAAATCTCTTCAACAAATCACTATATTTATCTATTGAAGTCTTATCATGAACTCAGCGGCATCTTGTAACGAGAATAGCCATACCAATTACTGAGAATTAGTCAACCAGTATCTCGAATCTCGCAGCATTTCTACATCAACAGTTATATGTATACGTATAAAAGTTATCTCTTAGAATTATGACCTTCCATTCTGAAAATTCTGAAAAGCACCCAGCCTACGAATCAATACATTGAACTTTGAAAAAGCTGATGAAACAGTGAAAACTGAAGACTGCCTTAACAGTCAAAAGTTTAATGATAAAGAATGGAGTGTTGGAAACACTCAATGGAAAATTTGTACTGGAAAAATGGATTGAACAAACTATAAAGGAGACTATGAACAAATCACAAGGACTAAACTTGTACATAAAGAATCCTGATGATTATGATTCTGATAAAATCTTTAGCGAATATCTTGCTCCTTAATCGCTCTAAATCATTGTGAATGAATTTCTTCATCACAATTTGATTCTAAAATCCTAAGATATTATCGTATCATTCATTATGAATATCCTCAATATTTCTGAAGATACCTTCATAAATATTCTCGTTCGGTATTAATTATCTCTCCGCACTATCTGTGATATATCATAAAGGAAACTATTTTAGTTTCTAAATGAAGCGACCCGTCCTAATCCATCCGGATGAAGTCCATATCGATTATAAACGATTCACAACCGTTGATTACATCGCGAGGTACTTGACCTCTATATGATACATTTTACAAACATTGCATTCATTTTTAAAAGACAAACTTGCTTTACATTGAAAATTGACGGCATGCATACCATTTCATAATATATCCAACTATAATTGACTTAGTAATAATCTTGATGAACTCGACGACTCGAATGCAACGTCTTTTGAAATATGTCATGAATGACTTCAAGTAAAATCTCCAATACGAGCAAATGCACAGCGGAAGATTTCTTTCATACCTGAGAATAAACATGCTTTAAAGTGTCAACCAAAAGGTTGGTGAGTTCATTAGTTTAACATAAATATTCATTTCCATCATTTTAATAGACCACACGATTTTCATTTCCAGTTCTCATAAATATACGTCCCATGCATAGAGACAAAAATATCATTCATATGGATTGAACACATGGTAACCGACATTAACAAGATGCATATAAGAATATCCCCTATCATTCCGGGACATCCTTCGGACATGATATAAAACAACATCGAAGTACTAAAGCATCCGGTACTTTGGATGGGGTTCGTTAGGCCCAATAGATTTATAAAACATTTTATAAAATTATTCTACATTGAGGTGTAACAAAAATACTTAATGATACAACTCATCTTTGAATTTAATATCAATGCTAAACAGCATATAATAATCCATGCTAAACAGCATATAGTAATTTATAGTTCAATTACACAGCCTGAGGTGTAACCAAAAATATTTGTTGATACAACTCTACATAGAATTTAGTTTTTGACGGAACTATTTTGTAAATCAAAAAGCTCATTTATTCATCCCAAAACATTTAAAGAGTTTTAAAAATGGGATTAGTTTTTGTGTCTATTTCGTCAAATATTTATAAAACAGCACATGTATTCTCAGCCCAAAAATATATAATGCAAAAGCAATTAAAAAGGGAGCAAATGAAACTCACCATACTGTATTTTGTAGTAAAGATACATATGACGACATTGAACAACTGAACAAAGAAGGGTTGACCTTGGATTCACGAACCTATATCATTGGTATGTATATATTAAAACGTGTAATCGTAATCGAACAATTTATTATACCTTAATTTATATATTATATATTTAATTTGTGTTTATATTCAAAATGGTTATTATTTATATAGTTATATTAATATATCCATACTTGTTTAATGTTATATTTAAAAATCGATAGTTTGCTATTTGTAAGTATTTATATAAATAATATTAGTAAGTTTGATATATATAGTTATGTGAAATTTTATTATAATTGTAGTATACGTAATAAGTATATTTTATGTATAAAATATTTATTTGCTTAAAAAGGTAGTTTTTGAGATTAATATAGATAATATTAATAATCATATTATTTAATAGTAATACCTATTTTGATAATAATATTAATAATAATAATGATAATAATAATAATTATAATTGTAACTAGGATTATGATAACGATGATAATAGTTGGTAACTACTACTTATATTAGCGGTAATAACAATAATAATTACTATTCATAATACTTATTAATAATACTATTACTAATAAAAATTTTATTACTTAATGATAATAATAATAATAATCATAACCCTAATAATGATATTAATACCATATTAATAATAATAATAATAATGATAGTTATAAATACTAATGATAATATGGTCCCTAATGTTTATATATACTTATGATATTAGTAGTAATAATAATTATAATACTAATAATAAAAGACTTATATATTTTATATACTTATCTTTATAACTTCATAAATTTTGTAAAAGTAACTAAAATCTATCGTAACATATACATATTCATTCTTATATCATATTTGTTTTTAATATCATAGTTTATATTTATATTATTTTCATAATTCAATCATACTTTTATTAATATCTAATTTACTACTTTTATATTCTAAGATCATTTTATTAATATTAAAGCTAACATCATGATAATAACAATACTACTAATATTAATAATAGTAATATCAATAATAATAATAACAACAACAATAATAACCATAATAATTATAATAATAATAATAGCAATTATAATCATAATAACTAGAAATAATAATAATGGAATAAGATGTATACCCCTTTAGAAGCTTTCTCTAAAAAAAATACCCTGAACCGGGCTCGAACCCGTGACCTCCCGTTCCCTCAAGAAAGACCCAAACCATCTGCTCTATTAAGTTTTTCTGATTTATATTGCAAACCCAAAATATATAACTGTTATTCTTTTACTCGAATTTTATCATCTTCTTCACCAAAATTCCAACAATAAAAATGACACAAAAATTATGATAACGATCTCATAGTTTTGTTAGACTTATAAACAACTCAGAAAACATAAAATGGTGTTATTTATATACAATAAAAAATGAAATATATATATATATATATATATACCTATGCCCTGTTGCAGTCGCTGAATTGCAAAGAAGAAAAAAAATGAATTTGATTTAGAGAATGTTTGAGACCAAGCTTATAACATGAAATCGATTTTAATCCACTCCTAGAAACTATTGGTACTGTTAATTACAGTTGATTCGCTACAATAAGCTCGAATTTCTTCAAGAACGATTTCGTTGACTTTTTTGTATTAATATTTGACTCCAAAATTCGAGTTCGATAATAAGAATTGGAAGTTGGGATTTTAGAGAAAGTTTACCTAAACGATTCCTAACACAACTACATTAATGGATTTTGGAAACTGATTTGATTTTTAATTTTTGCCAAAAAAAAGTGAAGATACAGAATGAACGGGTTTTGTAAAAAAAATAATATATGTTTTTCGATTCTGTAAATCATATGAATTAATAATTATAATTAATTAACATTTAATAATATTAATAATAGAATTTATTAATATTAATGTTATTAGATAATACTAAAAATGATTTTTAATAATTTCATTAATGATAAATATAATAATACTAATATTAATAATAATATAACATGTTACATGTATCAAATCTTTCATTCGTAAAAGTAATAAAATTTTTAATACAATAACTCTATTTGTAATTAGATTTGCTATATTAATATTACATATCATTAGTTAAGTAATACTACATAATATATATTGCATAATCATATAATGAACATTTAATATTTATACATTTTATATCTGTTACAGTATACATATAATAATCATGTATAGAAATTTATATATATTTTATATATATTTACCCACAATTGTATATATAAGTATTCGTTATTACCTAAGAGAAATTTAAAAGTGTACATTCTAATTATAGTAATCACATTATATATATATATATATATATATATATATATATATATATATATATATATATATATATATATATATATATATATATATATATATATATATATATATATATATTTTCCAATATTCATATGATAATAATTATTACAGAAATCATATATATCTATTCATAGATTTATTTTAAAAAAAATAATTTTCTTATCTTATATATATTATTTTACATATTTACTTCTAATAATTCAATTATCTTTTATTACTTTAAACACATACATTTATATATATATATATATATATATATATATATATATATATATATATACATTTTTTTTATTTACAACAATTGTTCGTGAATCGTCGGGATTAGTCAAAGGTCAAATGTATACATGAACTCAGTTCAAAGTTTTTGAGACTTCAATATTATAGACTTGCTTATCGTGTCGATTTCATATGAAGATTAAGTTTAGAATTGGTCAGAAATTCCCAGATCGTCACAGTACCTACCCGTTAAATAAATTTCGTCCCGAAATTTGAGTGAGGTGGTCATGGCTAACAATAAAAATATTTTCATGACCAATATGAATTGATAATTAGAGGTTTGTCAGCATTGAATAATAATGTTAAAATAATTCGATTATTCTAAGAATACGAATGAAGCTATCGCAAAAGAGTGAATTGAAGAAAATAAGATTTTCCTTAGCTTTTGACGTAAACAAGGTTGAATTCCGAAATTCAAGGGATTTAAAGAAAATCTTTGGAAATCTATAAGATCTGATTCTTTGGGATTTATGGAATTTAAAATCTCTTTAATTAAATGCGATCATCTGTCTCGATTGCTTTGTCTGGTATTCCCACTATAAATGAACTTCTTCCGTTCCATTATTTTCATTATTCATATATTTTCATTCTTAATTCTTACTTCTAAAAGATTGTAAAAATGCTTCATCCAGTTCTAATCCTTGATATTTTCCTAATTAACATTTCTGTCATCCTTCTTTTTAATCTTCCACCAGAAAAATTTGTTTCCTTCTATTATTACTATGGGGTGATACTATTCTTAATTCTATCGTATCTTTATATTGCTATTCGTATTAATATCCACAGTTTGTAACCTCCGTGTTGTTATTGGGCTTAATATTTTTTCTTATATTTTGGAGCTCTTTGCCTTTTTATTATCCTCCCGACCTCTAGTAAAGCGAGTAACGGTCCAGAATTCGTAAGTATGGAATTTCGGATAAACATCATGTTCTAAATAAGAAAGAATGTATTAGCACGATTTGATTTGTCAATTTACCAGAATCACTGAGAATAGAACTATCAAGAATATGTTTTCTCGATATGTTCAGAAGTTAATCAAAATGAAAGAGTTATGTAACATGTCACATGATGACGTTATAATCTGTGAATCATCATGTTCCATTTAGAAAGTCAGCATGACTTACTGTAATATAATCACGTTGATCAAGTGTCATTATATTATACTAACTCATGCATCAATTACTAACATTACTTCAATAACATTCATATTTTAAGCTCGAAAGTTTACAGAATATAGAAACTAAGACAGTTTCCTTTTATGATATATCACAGATAGCGCGGAGAGATCATTTATATCGGACGAGAATATTTATGAAGATATCTTCAGAAATATTGAGGATATTAATAATGAAAGATACGATAATATCTTAGAATTTTTTAATCAAATTGTGATGAAGAAATTCATTCACGGTGTTTTAGAGCGATTAAGGAGCAAGGTATTCGTTTAAGATTTCATCAGAAACAGAAACATCAGGATTCTTTTATGTACAAGTTTAGTCCTTGTTCAGAGTCTCTTTCATGAATTGCTCAATTCATTTTTCAGTATCATAATCTTTGAGCTTTTCCAACACTCCATTCTTTATCATCAAACTTTTGATTGTTAAGGCAGTCTTCAGTTTTCACTGCTTCATCAGCTTTTTCAAAACTCAGGAAACTAATTCATAAGCTAAAGCGCTTTTCAAAAATTCAGAATTGAAATTCATAAATCCAGGAGATAGAAGTTATATATATATATATATATATATATATATATATATATATATATATATATATATATATATATATATATATATATATATATAAATTGTTGTCATAGAATCGCTGAAAATTTCGAGATTATCGATGAGTTCATGATAAGACTTCAATAGATAAATATAATGATTTGTTGTAGAGATTTAATCCAAGGAGCAACGAGGTTGCTGGTACGTCTGCTGGTAATTTAGTGGAATATAAAAGATTTCCCGGTAACAATAAAAGAGCACGCATATATATCAAGGTTATAATAAGGTTGTTTTGAACGAAAAGCCGAAGTTGACTTGCTGGAGCTGTGACAAAATTGGCTACTTTGGAAATGGATTGCAAGTTACTTTCGGTAATAACAATGCCAAAGGAGCTAGCACAGATACGTGTTTAACGTTTACTCAGGTTCCAGGAGTTTTTCAGGTGCATAACTATATGCATAAATCTTTCCTTCCGTAGATGAAGTGCGGTTGGTTCATCCTCTCAATTAAGGTGTTTTCAAGAATCATGAAAGGTTTGAACGCAGATTGTAATCGTCAAGATACAAATGAGGTTTAAGATGAGATCAAGTGGCAAACTTAAAGAATTGTTTCGTTCCATATGTTATAATCAATATTTTAATTCATTTTAATTGTCCAATGTTGGTAGTCCGCAGTTGATAGTCCACAGTTAGCAATATATAATATTCGAATAAATTAATACGTGTCGTGACCCGTGTACATGTCTCAGAATCGATCACAACTCAAAGTATATATATTATTATAGAATCAACCTCAACCCTGTATAGCGAACTCGATCATTACAGCATATATAGTCTCTATGGTTATTCCAAATAATATATATTGAAGCGACGATATGATATGTCAAAACCTTGTATACGTGTCCCGATATTTAAATGCGTAAATAAAAGTATTTAAATGACGATAAATAAAGTGTGTAAAATAAATAACAGAAATTAAATGACGATAAATAAAATTGCGAGAATTAAAATTGCGATAATTAAATTGCGAAAAATAAATTGCGATAAATAAATTGCGATAAATAAATGTAATACGGAATTAAAAGTTTTCTAGGATTTTGTTAGCGTGAATTCTTAACAAAATTCCTCATAGTTAATTTGTCTGTTTCTAACAAATTTTATTTTGTCAAATGTTTTCTTCATTATGCCACTTGTTGGATTCTGATAGGTCAAAATCCAAATATGTAATTGAATGAAAATGGTTATTCTGCGGTGAACAGATACGTATATCTGTGGATGTAAGTAGGATAGTAAATGACTGTTGAATCAGATTCGAAGAACCTACAATGTAACTTATTAATGTGAAATCTAAATATTCCTCGGGTATTACCTACCCGTTAAAATATTTTCACCATTAACAGTTTGTACAAAAGAATTTTTAATTACAATCTTTATGAAAACATATATACATACATATTTTCTTCAGATGTAATCATGGATTTAATGAGTTAATATAATATTAAACTCATTTAGTTTTCGGTTAGAACTAGAATAAATAATCTCTAAAACTTTAGAGATTACATATTCGCCATGTCGAACGAAGATAAATGAGGTAGAACGGTACGTAAAACGAAGATCATACTCGAAGTACAGATGGTGATATTGAAGCATGGATTGTTGATGGTAGTGGTGCTGTTATTGATGATACTATTGGTGCCGGTGATGGTGCTGAAGCTGGTAGATTTTGCACCATATTCTCCAAATTGATTACTCGAGCGCGAAGTTCGCTAACTTCTTCTATTATTCCGGGATGATTGTCGGTCGGAACGAGCGGATGAATAAGGTTTAGAATTGTGAATAGAATATAATCGTGTCGAACTCCTCTGGAAATGAGGCTAAAAATGGTGTTTCGGATAGATTCGCGTTAGGTGCTTCAGGTTCTTCGCCAAGAGGGAAATTTGGTGGATGGAAAGGGTCGCCTTCTTCGCGTCTCCATTGTTTAAGTCGACTACGAATTCATCAGATGAATTGGGGATGACTGATTGGTTGATTCATTCTGGTGACACTAATAGGTGAAACTCCATATTGGAATAGCTGTCGGAATCTGAGGAATTCAAACTGGTTGAGGGATTCATCTTGTACAATCAGATGAAGGATTTTCGATAAGAAATAGATTATAGGATGTAGATTAGTACCCTGTAATACATAATTTACATATGCATATATAATACTAAAATCCCATAAGTTACGGAGGAATCTACGGAAGTTGTCAGGCAAAGTCTACTGTAACAGATACGCTAAGATATGAATTTTGTCTATACACTATTCATGCAGTCATTGCAGTAAGATGTGTCTAGACTAAGAATGATAAGCAGGTAATTTGCTAAGGATGATAAGCAGATGATTTCTGACTAGAAATGATAAGCAAAACTTTTGACATGCAGACACGGTCGAAGTCCAGACTCACTAATGCATCTAAACAACTATCAGTTAGACATACTATTGCATGACCTGGTTCGCTAAGACCACCGCTCTGATACCAACTGAAGCACAGTTGGGGACAACCACCGTCCCACCCAGTGCCTTCCCAGCTAACCGCCTAGTGACCACTGAGTGTACCTCAGATACTGATTTTAGGGCCTGCCTCTCGGCTACTGCCAACCCTCGTAAGGGATCGCAAGGAGTAAGAGCCAATGCTTCGTCAAAGGTAACACTGTGAGAACCTCCTTTACGACTAACCCGCCACACATGGACGGCGTTATACCAGCTCTGATGCCAACTGAAGCGACCAGTCCTAATCCATCCGGACGAAGTCCATATCGATTATAAACGATTCACAACAGTTGATTACATCGCGAGGTACTTAACCTCTATATGATACATTTTACAAACATTGCATTCGTTTTTAAAAGACAAACTTGCTTTACATTAAAAATTGACGGCATGCATACCATTTCATAATATATCCAACTATAATTGACTTAGTAATAATCTTGATGAACTCGACGACTCGAATGCAACGTCTTTTGAAATATGTCATGAATGACTTCAAGTAATATCTCTAATACGAGCAAATGCACAGCGGAAGATTTCTTACCTGAGAATAAACATGCTTTAAAGTGTCAACCAAAAGGTTGGTGAGTTCATTAGTTTAACATAAATATTCATTTCCATCATTTTAATAGACCACAAGATTTTCATTTCCAGTTCTCATAAATATACGTCCCATGCATAGAGATAAAAATATCATTCATATGGATTGAACTGGTAACCGACATTAACAAGATGCATATAAGAATATCCCCTATCATTCCGGGACATCTATCGGACATGATATAAAACAACATCGAAGTACTAGAGCATCCGGTACTTTGGATGGGGTTCGTTAGGCCCAATAGATTTATAAAACATTTTATAATATTATTCTACATTGAGGTGTAACAAAAATATTTAATGATACAACTCAGCTTAGAATTTAAAATTAATGCTAAACAACATATAATAATCCATGCTAAACAGCATATAGTAATCTATAGTTCTATTCCACATCCTGAGGTCTAACCAAAAATATTTGTTGATACAACTCTACATAGAATTTAGTTTTTGACGGAACTATTTTGTAAATCAAAAAGCTCATTGATTCATCCAAAACATTTAAAGAGTTTTAAAAATGGGATTAGTTTTTGTGTCTATTTCGTCAAACATTTATAAAACAGCGCATGTATTCTCAGCCCAAAAATATATAATGCAAAAGCAATTAAAAATGGAGCAAATGAAACTCACCATACTGTATTTTGTAGTAAAAATACATATGACGACATTGAACAACTGAACAAAGCAGGGTTGACCTTGGATTCACGAACCTATATCATTGGTATGTATATATTAAAACGTGTAATCGTAATCGAACAATTTATTATACCTTAATTTATATCTTATATATTTAATTTGTGTTTATATTCAAAATGGTTATTATTTATATAGTTATATTAATATATCTATACTTGTTTAATGTTATATTTAAAAATCGATAGTTTGCTATTTGTAAGTATTTATATAAATAATATTAGTAAGTTTGATATATATAGTTATGTGAAATTTTATTATAATTGTAGTATACGTAATAAGTATATTTTATGTACAAAATATTTATTTGCTTAAAAAGGTAGTTTTTGAGATTAATATAGATAATATTAATAATCATATTATTTAATAATAATACCTATTTTGATAATAATATTAATAATAATAATGATAATAATAATAATTATAATTGTAACTAGGATTATGATAACGATGATAATAGTTGTTAACTACTACTTATATTAGCGGTAATAACAATAATAATTACTATTCATAATACTTATTAATAATACTATTACTAATAAAAATTTTATTACTTAATAATAATAATAATAATCATAACCCTAATAATGATATTAATACCATAATAATAATAATAATAATAATAATAATAATAATAATAATAATAATAATAATAATAATAATAATAATAATAATAATAATAATAATAATGATAGTTATAAATACTAATGATAATATGGTCTCTAATGTTTATATATATACTTATGATATTAGTAGTAATAATAATTATAATACTAATAATAAAAGACTTATATATTTTATATACTTATCTTTATAACTTCATAAATTTTGTAAAAGTAACTAAAATCTATCGTAACATATACATATTCATTCTTATATCATATTTGTTTTTAATATCATAGTTTATATTTATATTATTTTCATAATTCAATCATACTTTTATTAATATCTAATTTAATACTTTTATATTCTAAGATCATTTTATTAATATTAAAGCTAACATAATGATAATAACAATACTACTAATATTAATAATAGTAATATCAATAATAATAATAATAATAATAACAACAATAATAACCATAATAATTATAATAATAATAGCAATTATAATCATAATAACTAGTGATAATAATAATGGAATAAGATGTATACCCCTTTAGAAGCTTTCTCTAAAAAAAATACCCTGGACCGGGCTCGAACCCGTGACCTCCCGCTCCCTCAAGAAATACCCAAACCATCTGCTCTATTAAGTTTTTCTGATTTATATTGCAAACCCAAAATATATAACTGTTATTCTTTTACTCGAATTTTATCATCTTCTTCACCAAAATTCCAACAACAAAAATGACACAAAAATTATGATAACGATCTCATAGTTTTGTTAGACTTATAAACAACTCAGAAAACATAAAATGGTGTTATTTATATACAATAAAAAACGGAAAAAAAATATATATATATACCTATGCCCTGTTGCAGTCGCTGAATTGCAAAGAAGAAAAAAAATGAATTTGATTTAGAGAATGTTTGAGACCAAGCTTATAACATGAAATCGATTTTAATCCACTCCTAGAAACTATTGGTACTGTTAATTGCAGTTGATTCGCTACAACAAGCTCGAATTTCTTCAAGAACGAATTCGTTGACTTTTTTCTATTAATATTTGACTCCAAAATTCGAGTTCGATAATAAGAATTGGAAGTTGGGATTTTAGAGAAAGTTTACCTAAACGATTCCTAACACAACTACATTAATGGATTTTGGAAACTGATTCGATTTTTAATTTTTGCCAAAAAAAAGTGAAGATACAGAATGAACGGGTTTTGTAAAAAAAAAAATATATGTTTTTCGATTCTAATTACAGGAGACGAATTGTTATAACATAATGGAGGTAGACAATTTCAATCAGAAAAAAAACAAAAGAATAAAAGCAAGAAAACGAAAGCTAACCAAATTTTGATTCTGTAAATCGTATGAATTAATAATTATAATTAATTAACATTTAATAATATTAATAATAGAATTTATTAATATTAATGTTATTAGATAATACTAAAAATGATTTTTAATAATTTCATTAATGATAAATATAATAATACTAATACTAATAATAATACAACATGTTACATGTATCAAATCTTTCATTCGTAAAAGTAATAAAATTTTTAATACAATAACTCTATTTGTAATTAGATTTTCTATATTAATATTACATGCCATTAGTTAAGTAATACTACATAATAAATATTACATAATCATATAATGAACATTTAATATTTATACATTTTATATCTGTTACAGTATACATATAATAATCATGTATAGAAATTTATATATTTTTTATATATATTTACCCACAATTGTATATATAAGTATTCGTTATTACCTAAGAGAAATTTAAACATGTACATTCTAATTATAGTAATCACATTATATATATATATTTTCCAATATTCATATGATAATAATTATTACAGAAATCATATATATCTATTCATAGATTTATTTTTAAAAAAATAATTTTCTTATCTTATATATATTATTTTACGTATTTACTTCTAATAATTCAATTATCTTTTATTACTTTAAACACATACATTTATATATATATATATATATATATATATATATATATATATATATATATATATATATATATATATATATATATATATATATATATATATATATATATATATATATATATATATATATATATATATATATATATATATATATATATATATATATATTTTATTTACAATAATTGTTCGTGAATCGTCGGGATTAGTCAAAGGTCAAATGTATACATGAACTCAGTTCAAAGTTTTTGAGACTTCAACATTACAGACTTGCTTATCGTGTCGATTTCATATGAAGATTAAGTTTAGAATTGGTCGGAAATTCCCAGTTCGTCACACTAAATTCTGAAAAATTCGAATTTAAATTATGAATGATTTTGAAGTAGTGTTGGAAATTGATGCATGAGTTAGTATAATATAATGACACTTGATCAACGTGATTATATTACAGTAAGTCATGCTGAGTTTCTAATGAAACATGATGATTCACAGACCATAACGTGATCATGTGCTATGTTACGCGACTCTTACATTCTATATAATCATCAAACATATCAAGAACATAATTTCTTGATAATTCTATCTTTTCTCTTGAATTCTGGTAATTTAACCAATCAAGATCGTGCTATTACAATTTTTTTTCCCAGAACATTAGTCATGTTCATTCGAAACTTCATACCTACGAATTCTGGACCATTATTCGCTGACTTAAAGTCGAGAAGAGAAAACAAAAGGATGGAACTCCAAAATATAAAGGAAATGAAGAGGTTGGATTTATAATGAAATATCCGACAGAGCAATCAAAACAGATTATCGCATTTAACCAAAGAAGATCCTATTCCTTAATCTCCGAAGAATCAAATTTTATTCAGATTTCAAAGATTTCTTTAAATCCCTTGAATTCCAGAATTCCACCGTGACTACGTCAAAAGTTAAATTTCTATCTCAAACTGTTGTGACAGCTACCCTCGTACGCTTCACATAATCGAATCGTTTTATCTATATTAGTCAATAATGATAAAACTCTATTTATCAACTCATATTCGTCATTAAAACATTTTTATTGTTAGCCATGACCACCTCACTCAAACTTCGGGATGAAATTTCTTTGACGGGTAGGTACTGTGACGACCCGGGAATTTTCGACCAAATTTAAACTTAATCTGTATATGGTTTCCATACGATAAGCAAAGTCTGTAAAGTTGAGTCTCAAAAATTTTTGAACTGTTTCATATATTCAATTGACCTTCGACTGCTCTCGACGATTCACGAATAATTAATTGTAAATAGATATGTGTGTATGTATATATAAATAATAATTCGAAATATAATTTGAAATATTAGATGTTGTTGTTATTAAAAATTAATAAAATAAAAATAGGATATTATAATAATTATTATTTAAAATATATCTCTATATATAAATAAAGTATATTAAAAATAAATATTAAATAATTGTAATGCTCGTTTGATGTTCCGATTGATATTAAGCAAGTTAAATTCAAACTTACGTAATTTTAAAATAAACGGTGATACGAAAATGAGTGATATAAATTTTAGGCTTATTAAAAATGTATTTAAGAGTTATTTGTTGAATTTTAAAACTTTTTATATTTTACTTGGGATTGGGAGTGAATAATTAATGTAATTTTTATTTAATAGTTAATGATCAAATTTTGTACCATAATGACCAAAATAAATAAATATAGTTAATTTAAAAATTTGGGATTTTTCCGAAGACTTTTATCCGCCACTGATTTAACAACAGAGTACGATATAGTAGTCCATGAAAAGTGTCGGTAACATACCAACAATTGAAATTCACGAGCGTTTAACATTATTACCATTTAATCATTGTATGCTTTTGATTTCTATCACTCAATTATAATATACATTGCACGTTTAATTTCTTTATATTTTTATATTCATATCAACTTGTAGATGAATTTAAGTAAGGAACTGTTTTTGTTTTTGTTTGTAATCACACTATCATACATGCATACATCAATGGAAACCCATATCATTTGCAGTTATATCCTCATTTATCGACACAAACACACCATATCATCACCACCCTATTTGACCAAACATCTTCAAACACCCATCAATCTAAACCACCACTTTCTGTTTTCCCTTTTAAATCGAACAACAAAAACTCTTAAATCTATATCGAACCACTGCTATAACCGTTTGTTTCTGTTTCCAATTCGAAACCACCCTCACCCTTACCACAATCCACCACAACCTTCTTGGTCTTGGTTTCAACCCATGAAGAACTCAAAATAACCACCTCTGCCATGACTACTAGTTAGACGCACCTCTAAACATCACTCTTACCATCACAAACCACGTTGTCATCCCCTACGACTGCTATTTGTTTTCTGGTAATGAACACCATCCTTGGCTTATCACCATCATTCGAAACTACTAACAACACATTGACCATTTTCTTTGATAAATTGCTGCACTCGTAATTCTTTTCCTATTCGTCAACTTCATCACCACCTTGACGTCACCTATTTAATCACCTCTTGTTCGTTTAACCTTCACTTCGAATGTAATCCAAATAATCACCCTCTTCACATCTTTTTCTTTGTGAACCCAAGACCCATCACCCCTAGATCACCACCATATAATTATTCATCACTCTTTCCGTTTTGATTTAATATTACGAGCAACCTAATAACAACCATACACACTTTTGACACCATTAAATAAAACGGCTACAATGGATTCGGTATAATCACCATCGAATCACCAAGACAACCACCACCATCGATATTTTTGCTGCAACTTTCGATCACCAAAACAGCTAAACACTGCAGCCGTATACCACCATAACCTCCCTCTCTCTCTTCCACTCTCTCACTTCAGTTTTCTATTTCTACTTCTTGATTAAATATATTAGCTTCTACAACTGCTTTCATCACTGTTTTTGCTGTCATAACAATAGCATGTGCTGCTACTTCGATTCTGTATTTGAATATTGATATCGTTATTGAATAATAATAAAGGCGATGAATATTAAACACAATAATAGTGAGTATTATTGTTTATGATTCATAAAGGAGGAGACAAGGATAATTGGGTGCTGCAGTAGGGTCGATTAGATGACTTTAGGATCAATTGACTCATGGGTCACCATCCCACTTAACTTTATACCAAAACTTGCGTACCTTTAATTCTTCATAAAAATGCAAAACGTAATATTTTTTAGAAAATACAACTGGAGCCGTAAGATTTGCTATTGGACCATCATGCTTCTATTTTATTGCACATGGGCCGAGATCTTATTCTTGTTGTTGGGCCGAGGGTTTAAGGAATACACGATGAAGTCACGTGGATAATCCTGGTATGCGTTTCCAATATCACTGGAAAATAAATATGTATATGATGAAGTATTGGGGATGAATAAGATGATGATGATGAGTGAATAAGATGATCATATAGAATGATAAACGAATGATGATGAGGATATTAATTTCATTAGAATGATAATTAGGATTGTGATGATTATGATTGTAGATAAGGAATACGCTTAATTAATGATGATGATGATGGAGGATAGTTATCTTATTTTTTTTAACGACGATGATGAATTTTTTTTTACGATTAATATGATGATTATGATTATGATGACCATGGTGATCATGATAAGAATGATAAGATTACAGTTGGATGATGAGATGAAATAGCTAAGATGATAATTTTGAGGTTGGTGGATAGTTCTGGGTTTTAGTTGTAGAAGAAGAAGAAGAAACAATTAAATATATAGGTTAAAAGAAATATAGTGTTTATATCAATCTGAAAAGCGAGACAGCTTGGGTGGATAGCACTCACATGTATATCCTATGTTACCTGGGTTCGATCCCAGGCTACTAAACATTTTTTTTTTATTATTCTGGTGCATACTGTAGCAACCCAACTACCCAAGCCCAACTCGATCCTTTAATCCGCTAATGTTAGCTGGGCCGTTTGGGTTATCTACTCGGATTGAATCACAAGAACCCAACATGAACAGGGTAAAATAATATAGATATGGGGATATAATCAGGAAGACAGCGCTGGTAAAATGGTTTGTGGTGTGGTTATTAAGCGAGAGGTCTTGGGTTCGAGCTTGGGCATGGGCGTTTATTTTTTGTTACATGGAGGTAGCATCCCTATTAACTTATTATTATTATTATTATTATTATTATTATTATTATTATTATTATTATTATTATTATTATTATTATTATTATTATTATTATTATTATTATTATTATTATTATTATTATTATTATTAGTATTGTTATTATGATTAATTATTATTGTAATATGATTAATATTATTATTATTATCAGTAATAAGTATTAGTATTAAGTATTATAAGCTTTGTTATTATTATTTTTATTATCATTATTATCATAAGTATTAGTATTAATACTAGTAGTATTATTACCATTATAGTTATTATTATTAGTATTCATTATTATTAAAATTAACATTTTTATTAACAGTATTATTTTTATTAAAGGTATCATTTTATCATTAATATTAAAAGTATCATTTTTTAACTCTATTATCATGATTATTATTTTTATCATTACTAATATTATTTTGGTATTATTATAAATTTAAGAAACAAACGATATATATATATATATATATATACAAAAATATATTTAATACATATAACATAACAAAAATTAATATTTTTTTTATTATATAGACTGAATATATAAAACATATAGGTAATTAATGTAAAAATGATATAACTAATAAATTTATATATATATATATATATATATATATATATATATATATATATATATATATATATATATAATTTGTTCGATTACAATTATGTGTGTTAATATATATACAAATGATATAGGTTCGTGAATCCGAGATCAACCCTGCATTGTTCAGTTGTTCAATATCGTCATATGTATTTTTACTACAAAATACAGTATAGTGAGTTTCATTTGCTCCCTTTTTAAATGCTTTTGCAATATATATTTTTGGGACTGAGAATACATGCGCTTTTATAACTGTTTTATGAAATAGACACAAGTAATTGAAACTACATTATATGGGTGAATGATCGAAGCCGAATATGTCCCTTTTTGCTTGGTAACCTAAGAATTAGTAAACCGATCTACTAATTGACGCGAATCATAAAGATAGATCTATTGGGCCTAACGAACCCCATCCAAAGTACCGGATGCTTTAGTACTTCGATGTTATTTTTATCATGTCCGAAGGATTTACCTGAATGATAGGGGATATTTTTATATGCATCTTGTTAATGTCGGTTACCAGGTGTTCACCATATGAATGATTTTTGTCTCTATGCATGGGACGTATATTTATGAGAAATGAAAATGAAGATCTTGTGGTCTATTAAAAATGATGGAAATGAATATTTATGATAAACTAATGAACTCACCAACCTTTTAGTTGACACTTGAAAGCATGTTTATTCTCATGTATGAAAGAAATCTTCCGCTGTGCATTTGCTCATTAGAGATATTACTTGGAGTCACTCATGACATATTTTAAAAGACGTTGCATTCGAGTCGTCGAGTTCATCAAGATTATTATTAAGTCATTTATAGTTGGATATATTAGAAAATGGTATGCATGCCGTCAAATTTCGATGTAATGAAAGTTTGTCTTTTAAAAACGAATGCAACGTTTGTAAAATGTATCATATAGAGGTAAAGTACCTCGCAAAGAAATCATATGTTATTGTATTCGTTCCTATGGATTAGGACGGGTCTTTACACCAAAAACAATCTCAACACTCCATTCCACCCTCATCGCACTCAATCCTTGATTGACAAATCTAGGATTGATCAGCAGGGCTTGTTTATTGATGTGTTTTCTTGTTGTTCGTTACTGTTATGAAGTAGATTTTTTTTTTTTGGCAAACAAAACGAATAGTCATATAGAAACGAGGTCGTTTTCCGAAAGAAAACGCCCTCAACATGTGTTATGAAGTAAATGATATGGAATCGTGTCGGGTGGTTATGATTTCTCGCCCTATATCTTTCCTTTGGTTTTGTGTGGTTTTTCGTGTTTGCGTTTCGTCTTTCAGATAGTTTAGTTAGTTTTGTTTGGTTCATTGGTTGTTTGCTTTTTTGGTGTGTTTTGTGTATTTCCTAGTTTTAGTACGTAGTACTACCTCCGTCCCAATTATATAGTCCTGTTTTTCCATTTTGGGATGTCCCAAATAAATAGTCCACTTCCATAAATAGAAAGAAAAGAGGATATTTGATTGGTGGATCTGGAGAGAGAAAATATTTCATTGGTGGATAAATGAAGTTAGTGAGATTTCCTAAAACTGTGTGCTATTTTGTCTGTAACTATTAAATTGGGACGAAGAGAGTAATAAGTTTGTTACTTTTTGCAAAAAAAAAGAAAATATAATATATAATATAAAATATAAAATATAAAATACAAATAAAAGAAAACTAAAATACAGTCACTCTGGTAGCTGGAGGTCATTGGTAGTGTGGATGTCGATGGGGCCCACTTGATGCTTGAATTAGTACTACTACCCCCTACCCCCTTTAAATTCAGTTTCTTTTTTATTCAAGTTTTACATAAATCTCTCATATCTTCTTCTTAAATCCTTTTCTTTTTTCTCTGTTTTTCACTTATTAAATCAATCCTTTGTTTCGTAAAAACAGAACTAGGAATCATTAACACACATTTATCAAAATGAACAAACAAGACTTCATGAAGCTTCAGGTACGTAAATTTAACTTGTTTCAATTGAATGTACGTACTATAGACTACGTCGTTTTAATTATTTTTTGTTTGGTTTTGATGCAGACTTGTGTTCTCAGAGTTAATATACAGTGCGCTTGCGATGGATGCAAACAGAAGATTAAAAAACTCTTGAATAAAGTCGATGGTTAGTTTAATTTCTATTATAATCATATTCTTCTGTGCATTAATTAATGAAAAAAATGAAATTTCTTCATGATTAAGCTAACGACGTCGATACTTTCGTTTCAAGTATATTATAAGGAATTGTTGCGTTTTCAATGACAAGATTAAAAAAATTACCTGCACTTTCCCAGAATGAGAGTCGGTGTTGGGTTCCTTAAGTCATAAGGAATTGTTTACCGTCGAAAGTCAAGGGTATAATAGTCATTTTGAAATTATTATTAGTTTTATTTGGATAGTTTATTACTCCATAAAGATAATTTTCAACTGATTTAGTTTAAGACTTTAAGCTAAATTAAGCTGTATTAATTTTCGGAATCATTGTCTTACTTGACTTTAAATATTTTAGGTATTTTGTTACTCAAAGAAGACGTAACATTCTAGGGAGTAGTTAGCCAATGAAGATATTTTGCTAACATGTTTGAAACTATATTATTATTCCACTAATTAACAAGATAGTTGTTGTTTGAATAAAAAATAAAAAGAGCAATTATGTTAGTCGTAAATTAAAAGAAAAAATAAATAACAATATTAATATCGATTATTGATATGACGATACGTGGTCCACCGACTAGTCTTGCTGAAGCTGCTGCGACCAGTCCTGACATGACATCCTGTATTCCTCTCCCACATGCCTTTGCCCTTTTACGGAGAACTTTTTTACAGAGTAGCCAATTTTTTACTCATTCCATTACATTTATATCGTTATTTATATCGTTAACCTTATTCGTACACTGTAAAAAAT
This sequence comes from Rutidosis leptorrhynchoides, assembly GCF_046630445.1. Lineage (NCBI taxonomy): Eukaryota > Viridiplantae > Streptophyta > Magnoliopsida > Asterales > Asteraceae > Rutidosis > Rutidosis leptorrhynchoides. The sequence goes on from NC_092340.1 coordinate 225,244,716, forward strand.
AATACTCCCGTATACAATATCTGTTTAGGTACGTTTTTAATTTAATTTAATTACCGAACAGCTACTAATAACTTTTTTTTATCTCATATTTTATCCTTCCCATATTTATTATCGATTAAAAATATTTATTTTTGAAATATATCAAATTAGTTGTCCAATGTTTTAAATAGATAAGAATATATAGTGAAAGTCATTTATACCGTTTTGGTTAAGAAAACAAGTAGCTAAAATATTGAATACTAAAACTGTAAAATACTGAAGAAATGTAGTGGTATTTTTAAAAGTGTGTTAAAATAATAAAATAATTAATATGGACGGAGAGAGTAATTTTAAGTACTAACAAAAGGACAAATTAGTGGCCAGGGTTGACTGAGATATGGTAAGAACGTGCAAGATATTTTATGGATGGTTAATAATATTTTCCACTCATTATTTTATACTCATCTATACAGTTAATTGTGCACATAATATAATATAAGTAGTTATAGTTATTATTGCATTATATGAATTGATTTATTAAATAGTGGATTTTGATAGTAACATCGACCTTTATGGAGTACTCCCGTCCCTATATTATTGTCCACTATTCTATTTTGGGATTTCTCAAATTAATTGTTCACTTCCATAAATAGAAAGGAAAGAAGATATTTCATTGGTGAATTTGGAGAGAGAAGAAATTTAATTGGTAGAGAAATAAAGTTAGTGTGATTTCCTAAAACTGTGTGTTTTTTGTCTGGTGACAATAAATATGGGACGGAGGGAGTATTACTTAAAAATTTCACTAATAAAAAGTTTTTTCTTCTTATTTTCAATCATTTTTTGGTTCTACCAAGTCCCAACCTGAATATGAACACTGCACAAAAAAACAATGTTATTAGGTGTTGGAATAAGCTCCATTAATTAAAAATAATATAAAATTAAAAATGGTAAAGCGGTGGAAGGAAAAGCGATGGGTAATGCAAAAGTGGTTTGCGTGTTTGCACCTAAATGTTTTCCTTTTAGCTAAAAACAAATACGGAGTACATTACTAGAGGAAGCTGTGAAAGTGGTTTGCGTGTTTACACGCTTTCGTGGTTTCTTTTAAGTTTTGACTACTATAAGTTGACTACTTACTTTTTGTTTAATCATCACATGTTACATTTTTTTAAATATGACCAAATTAAAATAAAAATAGTACAGTAACTTAAGCAAATGTTTTACTACTTCACTACTTTGATGTGCTAATATTTGGTAATTAATTTGAACAGGAGTTTATAAAACCAGCATTGATTTAGAACAAGGGAAGGTCACGGTATCCGGAAATGCAGATCCCATGGCACTTATAAAGAAGCTTAATAAGTCCGGTAAGCATGCCGAGTTGTGGGGCCAGCCGAAAGGTGGGAATGCACTCAATAATCAGTTTAAGAACATGGGTTTCGATAACAAGAATCAAAAGGGTGGTGGTGGTGGTGGTGGGAAGGATAAACAAAAGGATGGTAAAGGTAATCAACAAATGCAAGTGCCAATTAAAGGGTTTAAGGATTTCAAGCTACCGGATAAGGATCAGAAGTCGGTTAAGTTTAATTTACCAGCTGCTGGTGGTGGTGTGTTTGACGAAGAGGATGATTTTGATGATGATAGTTTATATGACGATGATGATGAGTTTGATGATGAATATGATGATGAAGATGATGATAGTTTTGATGAGTATGAGAAGAAGCCCAATAAAATGATTGGTGGTCCAGGAGTGGGTGGGCATGGGCCACAGCGGCCCATTGTAATAATGAATGGTAATGGAAAACATGACAAAAAAGGACAAGGTTCAGGGTTTGAATTGCCGGTACAGTTCAAAGACAAGGGTGGAAATAATGATAAAAATAATAATGCTAAGAGTGGTAAAAAGGGCGGTGGTGGGGATGGCGGTAAAAAGAGTAAAGACAACGGTAGTGGTGGTGGATTTGGAGGGTTTTTCGGGATTCTTGGTGGTGGTAAAAAGAAAAGTAAGGCGTCAAGTCCTAAAGGCGGCAAAAAAGGCGGTGATGGTGGTTTTGACAAAAAAGGAGGAAAACATCACGATGAGGGGAAATTAGGCGGTGGTAATAAACAAAATGAGTTTATGGAGTTCAGCAAGCCTCAAAACGGCGGTGGTGGGAAGAGTAAGGGTCATACTGGTGGCGGCGGTGGCGGTGGTGGGGGTCCTCATAATATGAGTCAAATGATGGGTGGTGGTGGTGGTAACCAAATGATGCCACAAATGGGGAACTACCCAATGGGTCAAATGGGCGGTTACCCAATGGGGCAAATGCAGTCTGCACAGGGGATGCCAATGGGTTACCGAGGTCCAGGAATGGGTCAAGAAATGGACCATGGTAACCCGTATCAACAACAACAAATGCAGCAGCAACAACAGTATATGCAAGCAATGATGATGAATCAACAACGGGCCAATATGTACCCACAAATGATGTATGGTCAGCCACCACATGGTGCGTTCGGGCCACCAATGGGAGCACCGGTGAACGATAATATGACTCATATTTTCAACGATGAGAACACTGATAGTTGTAGTATTATGTAGTAGGATTTCCTAGTAATAGTATTTTCTGTGAGTTTTAATTAATTTTATAGGAGGCAGAAAAGGCCGTTTGTAGAGTAGAACATGGAGTTTGTAGTTTGTGTATTGTTTGATATAATGCTATGTTTGAAAAAGAATTAAAGTTTTTGCCTCTTATGAGATTTAATTGCTTGTTTTTTTTTTTTTTGTTTTTTTTGGCGTTTAAATATAAATCTTTCAATGAATCATCTTCAAATATACATTGATATCTGATGTATATTTATATAAAACATAAACATATGTAACCAAGAAAACAAGCCACAACTACATCGTGAAAAGCGCTTGATATTTTAATTTCCGATTTTTGTCAAAATAATAAAATAAAAAAATAAAAATTCAATGTTGGATGGTTGGCTTAAAGATATTTCAATAGTTAGTTAAAGTTGCATTATACTCCGTATGACATTGATTGCCTGATTGGATGGCGTAATTTCATATGGTTTAATCATAGTCTACATAGATTTATTCAAAGTGTGTGTTTGATATATAAGCTTTTACGGGTTTACGATAGTTTAAACTTATTTTTTTATAAGCTCTAGCTTTTATTCTTGTTTGATAAACAAATATTTCAGAGCTTATGAAAAAACAAGCTATAGTTATAAGTAGGGATGACAATAGATGTCTGATTCATCGGATATCTATCCGATCCGATCCATTTAGATGGATATGAATGATTTAAACGGATGATAAATGGATATGGATATGGATGATGTAAAAAATTAGTGGATCGAGTATAAGGTAAATTATCATCCATTAATATATCCATTTACCACCCGAAATACATATATACTGATAATGCTAAAAACGAACATATATTTCATAGCATTATTCCCCAAGAAAGACAAGCTTTTAGTTGCAATTGTTCTATTTACAAGTGATATTCGTTTAAATAATAAAAGGTGAAGACAAAAGACAGATTCGACGAATTGAAGACGCAAACGACCAAAAAGCTCAAAAGTACAAAATACAATCAAAGAGGTTCCAATTATTGATAAGAAACGTCTCGAAATTACAAGAGTACAAGATTCAAAACACAAAGTACAAGATATAAAATAGTACGCAAGGACGTTCGAAAATCCGGAACCGGGACCAGAGTCAACTCTCAACGCTCGACGCAACGGACTAAAAATTACAAGTTAATTATGTATATAAATATAATATAATATATAATTAATTATATTAATTATATATATATATTATATTTATAAAATAAATCGTCGGCAAACAAAGAGCCAAATGTGGGTGAGCTGTAAAAACGATCTCCGCGACTCGCGGAGTTTGAAGAAGGAATGGGCCGCGAGTCGCGGAGCCCCAAAAACTGAAACTCCCTATAAAGTAGAACGAATTCTGATCCATTTTAAAGATATAATTCAATCTCTCTCTATATATGTATACGTAAATATATTTATATTTATATTTTAATTTTAATTTTAATTATAATTCTAATAATAAGGGTATGTTAGCGAATGTTGTAAGGGTGTAAGTCGAAATTCTGTCCGTGTAATGCTACGCTATTTTTAATCATTGTAAGTTATGTTCAACCTTTTTAATTTAATGTCTCGTAGCTAAGTTATTATTATGCTTATTTAAATCCGAAGTAATCATGATGTTGGGCTAATTACTAAAATTGGGTAATTGGGCTTTGTACCATAATTGGGGTTTGGATAAAAGAACGACACTTGTGGAAATTAGACTATGGGCTATTAATGGGTTTTATATTAACTAAACAATACCTTGTTAATTTAATATACAAACTTATAATTCGACGTATTTATATATAACCACATACGCTTGACTGGGTACGGTGGGCGGGATATTTATAAATACCAATAATTATTCATTTTACCGGACACGGAACTGGATTAATAGTTAATAGACTTGTTGAAACAGGGGTGAATTACATTCAAGGGTAATTGGTGTAATTGTTAACAAAGTAGTAAAACCTTGGTTTACACGCAGTCGATAACCTGGTGTATTCATTAAACAAAGTATTAAAACCTTGTTACAATTCGAATCCCCAATTAGTTGGAATATTTGACTTCGGGAATAAGAATAATTTGACGAAGGCTTTCGCTCTTTATATTTATGACTGATGGACTATTATGGACAAATCCGTATGGACATATTAAATAATCCAGGACAAAGAACAATTAACCCATGGGCATAAAACTAAAATCAACACGTCAAACATAATGATTACGGAAGTTTAAATAAGCATAATTCTTTTATTTCATATTTAATTTCCTTTATTTTATATTTAATTGCACTTCTAATTATCGCACTTTTATTGTTATCGTATTTAATTGCACTTTTTAATTATCGTAAGTTTACTTTATCGCACTTTTATTATTCGCAATTTCATTATCGTTATTTACTTTACGCTTTAAATTAAGTCTTTTATTTATTTAATATTTTACATTTGGTTTTAACTGCGACTAAAGTTTTAAAATCGACAAACCGGTCATTAAACGGTAAAAACCCCCCTTTATAATAATAATATTACTTATATATATATTTGTATTTTTATAAATTTAAACTAATATAGCGTTAAGCTTTGTAAAAAAGATTCCCTGTGGAACGAACCGGACTTACTAAAAACTACACTAATGTACGATTAGGTACACTGCCTATAAGTGTTGTAGCAAGGTTTAAGTATATTCATTTAATAAATAAATAAATATCTTGTGTAAAATTGTATCGTATTTAATAGTATTTCCTTGTAAAATTTAATAGTATTTTATACACCTTAGCTTTAACTATCAAGTATTTTTGGCGCCGCTGCCGGGGAACTCTTAAACGCCGAAAGCGCAACGCTAAATATTTAAAAAAAAAAGATTTTTATTTTTAGTTTACTTTTATTAAAATTCACTTTTGTTAAAATACGTTTTTAATTATTCGAAAACATAAAAAGAAAACAAAAATATAAATATTTTTAAGAATCTGTTAAATATTTAAGTTTTGTAAAGTTTCTTTATTTTTATTTAATAAAAATTATAAGTTTTATTTAAATATTTTGTGTTTATTGAAAAAAAAAACGTCGAATTAAAAAAAGTACCTGAGTTGAATTTTGGAACCCCGCGACTCGCGGAGTTTGCAGCTTCGAGAACCGCGACTCGCGGAGCCGTCTGACACAGCTGACCAGAAGCCCTAATCTGCATTTAATACGGGGTATTTATTATTATTATTAACTTTAAACCTAATTAGGTTATTTATATTAAATTAATTAATTTAGTTTTATTTATTATTTGTATTATTTAGTTTAATTAGTTTAATTAAAGTTTAAAATTAATAGTTTTATAAAATAAATAATATAAAAATAATATTTTTATAAAAATTGTAATTTTTACAACTTTTTGTATATTTTTATATTTTGTCCCTTTTTAATTGTTTTAGCGTAATATTTGTATTTTTCGCTAGTTTTTATTTTTAAACTTAGTTTTTGCCATAGTTATATTTTTATTTCTAGATTTTTAGGCCTTGCCGTAAAATCCCTTAAGTACTTTTTCTTTAGACTAAGATTTAGGTACTTTAGAATTTTGCGACGCCTTTTTAAGTTTTAGTTTCTTTTTAAGTTATTGCCATTTGGGATATAGTTTTTCTTGTAAGCTTTAATATTTTTACACACATTTTACCTATGTATCAATTATCATTTCAATTAGTAATCTCAATTTGCGATTATAATTTTAAGTTAGTGATAGTAATAAAGTTGGGTTAGTCTAGTGTTTTTAAGTTCTATAAGTCACTCTTTTTCTTTCTTATTTTTATTTTTCGATCTTTTTCCGACACACTCTTTTTCTTTCTTATTTCTCGCTATTCTAGTTTTTAGGACATAGATTTTTTATTCTACTTCTTATCTAAATTTCTTAAAATTACGAAAATTTATTTTAAGTGGTTAAATTGATAGACATCAAAATTTTCTGGTTCGTAGTAATAGTTGGATTTGTACGTGGACCGGGTTATTGGAGCCAAACAGTCCTCAATTATATTGAGACCAAACGAATCCTGGCCCTCTGCTGCATCTTTTGGCTATTCGAAACGTGAGCAAAATCAGAAAAGTCTATTAATTGGATAACTTATATAATTTTTCTTTCCTTTTTAAAAACTAATATGATATTCAGTGAATGCACCGAGCAAGACGTTCACCACCTTTTGTACGTTCACCACCTGTAACTAGATCAAGACATTTAGCAAATATTACCGCCGTTGATTTTTCTTTAGAATCGTCATCCAGTCGACCAAGTACTCCAGTTCAAATTTCCGATAATCCATTTTTTGAATCCGACCTCACAATTGAGAATCCGGAGAATATTCAGGGACGATTCATAGATCCTGAACCACTAAACTTTCCTCCGGAACCACCAATCATTCAAACAGAGATTGTTGAGGAACAAACCATTAAATCAGAATCCTCTAGTGATTCAGATTCAACAAATTCAATTATGGAAGTAACAGAACCTTTAAGTATGGAAGACCGAATGAGAGCTAAACGCACTGGCCAAGGTCACGCAATTACTCATCCAGACATTAATGCGCCAGATTATGAAATCAAAGGACAAATTCTAGACATGGTGACTAATCAATGCCAATTTAGTGGTGCACCGAAGGAAGATCCAAATGAACATCTACGTACCTTTAATAGGATCTGCACACTATTTAAAATCCGAGAAGTTGAGGATGAACAGATATATCTCATGTTATTTCCCTGGACTTTAAAGGGAGAAGCCAAAGATTGGTTGGAATCGTTACCTGAAGGGGCGATTGATACATGGAACGTTTTAGTTGAAAAATTTCTTAAACAATTTTTTCCTGCATCTAAAGCCGTAAGACTTCAAGGAGAAATTGTTACGTTCACACAGAAGCCAAATGAAACTCTATATGAGGCGTGGACAAGATTTGGAAAGTTATTAAGAGGATGTCCGCAACATGGTTTAGACACCTGTCAAATAGTACAAATATTCTACCAAGGATGAGACATCACTACAAGGAAAGACATAGATATAGCAGCTGGTGGTTCTATTATGAAGAAAACAGAAACTGATGCTTATAAAATTATTGATAACACTGCTTCCCACTCACATGAGTGGCACCAAGAAAACGATATCGTTAGATCATCTAAAGCAGCTAGAGCCGATTCTAGCCATGACTTAGATTCCATTTCCGCAAAGATAGATGCTGTGGAGAGACGAATGGAAAAGATGACTAAGGATATTCACTCAATACGAATTAGTTGTGAGCAGTGTGGAGGACCACATTTGACAAAAGATTGTCTCAGTATTGAATTAACAATGGAACAAAGAGAGAATATTTCATATCTAAACCAAAGGCCTGGAAATAATTATCAGAATAATTATCAACCGCCAAGACCGATTTACAATCAAAACCAGAATTATAATAGAAATATTCCATACAACAACCAACAAGGTCCTAGCAATCAACAAGTATCTAACAATACTTACAACCAGCAAAGACCTAATTTTCAAAACAAACCACCACAACTCGATAATAAAAAGTCAAATTTAGAAGATATGATGACGAAGCTAGTTGAAACTCAAACGCAGTTTTTTCACATCTCAAAAGCAAACCAATGAACAAAATGCTCAAGCATTTAGAAATCAACAAGCTTCTATTCAAAATCTGGAACAAGAAGTAAGTAACCTAGCAAGATTAATAGGTGAAAGAAAATCGGGAAGTCTATCTAGTGATACAAATGCTAACCCCTGGAATGAAACAGCTAAAGCCATTACCACAAGAAGTGGTACAACACTAAAACCACCTGAAATACCTGTAACTTCTGATGAAACTATTCCTACTCTACGAGAACCACAACCTGATCAAGATAAGGAAAAAGAACCGGTAGTTGAAAAGGTTAATGAAGATAACACAGTTAAGGCTAAACCTTATGTTAAACCATACCAACCACCACTTCCTTACCCGAGTAAAATGAACAAAGAGAAACTTGAAGCCGAGCAATCCAAATTCTTGGATATGTTTAAACAAATAAATGTAAATCTTCCTTTCATTGATGTGATTTCAGGAATGCCTAGATATGCTAAATTCTTGAAAGATCTGATCTCAAATAGAAAGAAAATGGAAGAACTCTCGGCTGTTACTATGAATGCTAATTGTTCAGCAGTGCTGTTGAATAAGATACCAGAAAAATTATCTGATCCAGGAAGTTTCACAATTCCATGTTTTCTGGGTAGTCTTAGTTCAATAGAAGCATTGGCAGACTTAGGTGCTAGTATAAATCTAATGTCGTATTCACTATACGCTAAACTAGACCTTGTAGAATTGAAACCAACAAGAATAAGCATACAACTAGCCGATAGATCAATAAAATATCCTAGAGGGATAATGGAGAATATGCTAGTTAAAGTTGGTACTTTAGTATTTCCAGTAGATTTTGTTGTTCTGGACATGGAAGAAGATTCTCAAGTTCCTCTCATATTAGGAAGACCATTCTTAAACATGGCTAAAGCAATGATAGACGTGTTCGGTAAGAAATTGACCCTAAGTATAGAGGATGAGAGTGTTACCTTTTCAGTTGATAGAGCAATGCAACAACCACAATCTGCAGATGATACATGTTATTATATTCAAACTATAGATGCACATGCAGAATTATTAGAAGAATTTCCAGAATTACAAGGAACAGGAGAATGTTCTTTAGGAGAAGGAACTGAACCAATTGATGAATCTGAAATGTTAGCTACACTAATAGCTAATGGATATGAACCAACAACAGAAGAAATTCAAATGCTAAAAGAAGAAGACAGATATCGATACAAATCATCGATAGAAGAACCTCCGAAATTAGAGTTAAAGCCACTTCCAAACCATTTGGAATACGCTTATTTACATGGTGAATCTGAATTACCTGTAATAATTGAAATGTCCCGTTCTTATTGGTTAAAAACGTTCCATATTAATTGATTTCGTTGCGAGGTTTTGACCTCTATATGAGATGTTTTTCAAAGACTGCATTCATTTTAAAACAAACTATAACCTTTATTTCATCAATAAAGGTTTAAAAAGCTTTACGTAGATTATCAAATAATGATAATCTAAAATATCCTGTTTACACACGACCATTACATAATGGTTTACAATACAAATATGTTACAACAAAATAAGTTTCTTGAATGCAATTTTTACACAATATCATACAAGCATGGACTCCAAATCTCGTCCTTATTTAAGTATGTGACAGCGGAAGCTCTTAATAATCACCTGAGAATAAACATGCTTAAAACGTCAACAAAAATGTTGGTGAGTTATAGGTTTAACCTATATATATCAAATCATAATAATAGACCACAAGATTTCATATTTCAATACACATCCCATACATAGAGATAAAAATCATTCATATGGTGAACACCTGGTAATCGACATTAACAAGATGCATATATAAGAATATCCCCATCATTCCGGGACACCCTTCGGATATGATATAAATTTCGAAGTACTAAAGTATCCGGTACTTTGGATGGGGTTTGTTAGGCCCAATAGATCTATCTTTAGGATTCACGTCAATTAGGGTGTCTGTTCCCTAATTCTTAGATTACCAGACTTAATAAAAAGGAGCATATTCGATTTCGATAATTCAACCATAGAATGTAGTTTCACGTACTTGTATCTATTTTGTAAATCATTTATAAAACCTGCATGTATTCTCATCCCAAAAATATTAGATTTTAAAAGTGGGACTATAACTCACTTTCACAGATTTTTACTTCGTCGGGAAGTAAGACTTGGCCACTGGTTGATTCACGAACCTATAACAATATATACATATATATCAAAGTATGTTCAAAATATATTTACAACACTTTTAATATATTTTGATGTTTTAAGTTTATTAAGTCAGCTGTCCTCGTTAGTAACCTACAACTAGTTGTCCACAGTTAGATGTACAGAAATAAATCAATAAATATTATCCTGAATCAATCCACGACCCAGTGTATACGTATCTCAGTATTAATCACAACTCAAACTATATATATTTTGGAATCAACCTCAACCATGTATAGCTAACTCCAACATTCACATATAGAGTGTCTATGGTTGTTCCGAAATAAATATAGATGTGTCGACATGATAGGTCGAAACATTGTATACGTGTCTATGGTATCTCAATATTACATAATATATAATACAAGTTGATTAAGTTATGGTTGGAATAGATTTGTTACCAATTTTCACGTAGCTAAAATGAGAAAAATTATCCAATCTTGTTTTACCCATAACTTTTTCATTTTAAATCCGTTTTGAGTGAAACAAATTGCTATGGTTTCATATTGAACTATATTTTATGAATCTAAATAGAAAAAGTATAGGTTTATAGTCGGAAAAATAAGTTACAAGTCATTTTTGTAAAGGTAGTCATTTCAGTCGAAAGAACGACGTCTAGATGACCATTTTAGAAAACATACTTCCGCTTTGAGTTTAACCATAATTTTTGGATATAGTTTCATGTTCATAATAAAAATCATTTTCTCAGAATAAAAACTTTTAAATCAAAGTTTATCATAGTTTTTAATTAACTAACCCAAAATAGCCCGCGGTGTTACTACGACGGCGTAAATTCGGTTTTACGGTGTTTTTTGTGTTTCCACGTTTTAAATCATTAAGTTAGCATATCATATAGATATAGAACATGTGTTTAGTTGATTTTAAAAGTCAAGTTAGAAGGATTAACTTTTGTTTGCGAACAAGTTTAGAATTAACTAAACTATGTTCTAGTGATTACAAGTTTAAACCTTCGAATAAGATAGCTTTATATGTATGAATCGAATGATGTTATGAACATCATTACTACCTTAAGTTTCTTGGATAAACCTACTGGAAAAGAGAAAAATGGATCTAGCTTCAACGGATCCTTGGATGGCTCGAAGTTCTTGAAGCAGAATCATGACACGAAAACAAGTTCAAGTAAGATCATCACTTGAAATAAGATTGTTATAGTTATAGAAATTGAACCAAAGTTTGAATATGATTATTACCTTGTATTAAAATGATAACCTACTGTAAGAAACAAAGATTTCTTGAGGTTGGATGATCACCTTACAAGATTGGAAGTGAGCTAGCAAACTTGAAAGTATTCTTGATTTTATGTAACTAGAACTTGTAGAATATATGAAGAACACTTAGAACTTGAAGATAGAAATTGAGAGAGATCAATTAGATGAAGAAAATTGAAGAATTAAAGTGTTTGTAGGTGTTTTTGGTCGTTGGTGTATGGATTAGATATAAAGGATATGTAATTTTGTTTTCATGTAAATAAGTCATGAATGATTACTCATATTTTTGTAATTTTATGAGATATTTCATGCTAGTTGCCAAATGATGGTTCCCACATGTGTTAGGTGACTCACATGGGCTGATAAGAGCTGATCATTGGAGTGTATATACCAATAGTACATACATCTAAAAGCTGTGTATTGTACTAGTACGAATACGGGTGCATACGAGTAGAATTGTTGATGAAACTGAACGAGGATATAATTGTAAGCATTTTTGCTAAGTAGAAGTATTTTGATAAGTGTATTGAAGTCTTTCAAAAGTGTATAAATACATATTAAAACACTACATGTATATACATTTTAACTGAGTCGTTAAGTCATCGTTAGTCGTTACATGTAAGTGTTGTTTTGAAACCTTTAGGTTAACGATCTTGTTAAATGTTGTTAACCCAATGTTTATAATATCAAAAGAGATTTTAAATTATTATATTATCATGATATTATCATGTATGAATATCTCTTAATATGATATATATACATTAAATGTCTTTACAACGATAATCGTTACATATATGTCTCGTTTAAAAATCATTAAGTTAGTAGTCTTGTTTTTACATATGTAGTTCATTGTTAATATACTTAATGATATGTTTACTTATCATAGTATCATGTTAACTATATATATATATCCATATATATGTCATCATATAGTTTTTACAAGTTTTAACGTTCGTGAATCACCGGTCAACTTGGGTGGTCAATTATCTATATGAAACATATTTCAATTAATCAAGTCTTAACAAGTTTGATTACTTAACATGTTGGAAACATTTAATCATGTAAATATCAATCTCAATTAATATATATAAACATGGAAAAGTTCGGGTCACTACAGTACCTACCCGTTAAATAAATTTCGTCCCGAAATTTTAAGCTGTTGAAGGTGTTGACGAATCTTCTGGAAATAGATGCGGGTATTTCTTCTTCATCTGATCTTCACGCTCCCAGGTGAACTCGGGTCCTCTACGAGCATTCCATCGAACCTTAACAATTGGTATCTTGTTTTGCTTAAGTCTTTTAACCTCACGATCCATTATTTCGACGGGTTCTTCGATGAATTGAAATTTTTTGTTGATTTAGATTTCATCTAACGGAATAGTGAGATCTTCTTTAGCAAAACATTTCTTCAAATTCGAGACGTGGAAAGTGTTATGTACAGCCGCGAGTTGTTGAGGTAACTCAAGTCGGTAAGCTACTGGTCCGACACGATCAATAATCTTGAATGGTCCAATATACCTTGGATTTAATTTCCCTCGTTTACCAAATCGAACAACGCCTTTCCAAGGTGCAACTTTAAGCATGACCATCTCTCCAATTTCAAATTCTATATCTTTTCTTTTAATGTCAGCGTAGCTCTTTTGTCGACTTTGGGCGGTTTTCAACCGTTGTTGAATTTGGATGATCTTCTCGGTAGTTTCTTGTATAATCTCCGGACCCGTAATCTGTCTATCCCCCACTTCACTCCAACAAATCGGAGACCTGCACTTTCTACCATAAAGTGCTTCAAACGGCGCCATCTCAATGCTTGAATGGTAGCTGTTGTTGTGGGAAAATTCTGCTAACGGTAGATGTCGATCCCAACTGTTTCCGAAATCAATAACACATGCTCGTAGCACGTCTTCAAGCGTTTGTATCGTCCTTTCGCTCTGCCCATCAGTTTGTGGATGATAGGCAGTACTCATGTCTAGACGAGTTCCTAATGCTTGCTGTAATGTCTGCCAGAATCTTGAAATAAATCTGCCATCCCTATCAGAGATAATAGAGATTGGTATTCCATGTCTGGAGACGACTTCCTTCAAATACAGTCGTGCTAACTTCTCCATCTTGTCATCTTCTCTTATTGGTAGGAAGTGTGCTGATTTGGTGAGACGATCAACTATTACCCAAATAGTATCAAAACCACTTGCAGTCCTTGGCAATTTAGTGATGAAATCCATGGTAATGTTTTCCCATTTCCATTCCGAGATTTCGGGTTGTTGAAGTAGACCTGATGGTTTCTGATGCTCAGCTTTGACCTTAGAACACGTCAAACATTCTCCTACGTATTTAGCAACATTGGCTTTCATACCCGGCCACCAAAAATGTTTCTTGAGATCCTTGTACATCTTCCCCGTTCCAGGATGTATTGAGTATCTAGTTTTATGAGCTTCTCTAAGTACCATTTCTCTCATATCTCCAAATTTTGGTACCCAAATCCTTTCAGCCCTATACCGGGTTCCGTCTTCCCGAATATTAAGATGCTTCTCCGATCCTTTGGGTATTTCATCCTTTAAATTTCCCTCTTTTAAAACTCCTTATTGCGCCTCCTTTATTTGAGTAGTAAGGTTAGTGTGAATCATTATATTAATAGATTTTACTCGAATGGGTTCTCTGTCCTTTCTACTCAAGGCGTCGACTACCACATTTGCCTTCCCCGGGTGGTAACGAATCTCAAAGTCATAATCATTCAACAATTCAATCCACCTACACTGCCTCATATTCAGTTGTTTCTGATTAAATATGTGTTGAAGACTTTTGTGGTCGGTATATATAATACTTTTGACCCCATATAAGTAGTGCCTCCAAGTCTTTAATGCAAAAACAACCGCGCCTAATTCCAAATCATGCGTCGTATAATTTTGTTCGTGAATCTTCAATTGTCTAGACGCATAAGCAATCACCTTCGTTCGTTGCATTAATACACAACCGAGACCTTGCTTTGATGCGTCATAATAAATAACAAAATCATCATTCCCTTCAGGCAATGACAATATAGGTGCCGTAGTTAGCTTTTTCTTCAATAACTGAAACGCTTTCTCTTGTTCATCATTCCATTCAAATTTCTTCCCTTTATGCGTTAATGCATTCAAGGGTTTTGCTATTCTGGAAAAGTCTTGGATGAACCTTCTGTAGTAACCAGCTAGTCCTAAAAACTGGCGTATGTATTTCGGGGTTTCGCACTTTTCAACAGTTTCTATCTTTGCCGGATCCACCTTAATACCTTCTTTGTTCACTATGTGACTGAGGAATTGAACTTCTTCCAACCAAAATGCACACTTTGAAAACTTAGCGTACAATTCTTCCTTCCTCAATACTTCTAACACCTTTCTCAAATGTTCACCGTGTTCTTGTTCATTCTTTGAGTAAATAAGTATGTCATCAATGAAAACAATGACAAACTTGTCAAGGTATGGTCCACACACTCAGTTCATAAGGTCCATGAACACAGCTGGTGCATTAGTTAAACCAAACGGCATGACCATAAACTCGTAATGACTGTAACGTGTTCTGAAAGCAGTCTTTGGAATATCATCTTCTTTCACCCGCATTTGATGATACCCGGAACGTAAGTCAATCTTTGAATAAACAGACGAGCCTTGTAGTTGATCAAATAAGTCGTCGATTCTCGGTAGTGGGTAGCGGTTCTTGATGGTAAGTTTTTTCAACTCTCGGTAGTCGATACACAACCTGAATGTACCATCTTTCTTCTTGACAAACAAAACAGGAGCTCCCCACGGTGATGTGCTTGGTCGAATGAAACCACGCTCTAAAAGTTCTTGTAATTGGCTTTGCAGTTCTTTCATCTCGCTGGGTGCGAGTCTGTAAGGAGCACGAGCTATTGGTGTAGCTTCTGGTACAAGATCTATTTGAAATTCAACGGATCGATGTGGGGGTAATCCCGGTAATTCTTTCGGAAATACATCGAGAAATTCTTTTGCAATGGGAACATCATTGATGCTCTTTTCTTCAGTTTGTACTTTCTCGACGTATGCTAGAACAACATAGCAACCTTTTCTTATTAGTTTTTGTGCCTTCAAATTACTAATAAGATGTAGCTTCGTGTTGCCCTTTTCTCCGTACACCATTAAGGGTTTTCCTTTTTCTCGTATAATGCGAATTGCATTTTTGTAACAAACGATTTCTGCTTTCACTTCTTTCAACCAGTCCATACCGATTATCACATCAAAACTCCCTAACTCTACTGGTATCAAATCAATCTTAAATGTTTCGCTAACCAGTTTAATTTCTCGATTCCGACATATATTATCTGCTGAAATTAATTTACCATTTGCTAATTCGAGTATAAATTTAATATCCAAAGGCGTCAATGGACAACTTAATTTAGCACAAAAATCTCTACTAATATAGCTTCTATCCGCACCCGAATCAAATAAAACGTAAGCAGATTTATTGTCAATAAGAAACGTACCCATAACAAGCTCCGGGTCTTCCTGTGCCTCTGCCGCATTAATATTGAAAACTCTTCCACGGCCTTGTCCATTCGTGTTCTCCTGTTCGGGCAATTTCTAATAATGTGATCTGGTTTTCCACATTTATAACAAACTACATTTGCATAACTTGCTCTGACACTACTTGCTCCGGCATTACTCGTTCTGACACCATTTGTTCCTTTCGTTCTATTAACCCCTGGTCCGTAGAACTCACACTTCGCCGCGCTATGACCATTTCTTTTACACTTGTTGCAAAATTTGGTGCAGAACCCCGAGTGATACTTTTCACACCTTTGGCATAGCTGCTTCTGATTGTTGTTGTTGTTGAGATGATTGTTGTAGTTGCTGTTGTTGTTGTTGTTGTTGTTGTTGTTGTTATTGTTGGGCCGTTTGTTGTAGTTGCGATTGATGTTGCGATTGTTGGGATAATTGTTTCGATTATTGTTGTAATTGCTGTTGTTGTTGTATTGGTGATTCTTATCACCGTTTTCCTCCCACTTTTTTTGACTTGCTTCACATTGGCCTCTTCAGCAGTCTGTTCTTTAATTCTTTCTTCAATCTGGTTCACTAGTTTGTGAGCCATTCTACATGCCTGTTGTATGGAGGCGGGCTCGTGTGAACTTATATCTTCTTGGATTCTTTCCGGTAATCCTTTCACAAATGCGTCGATCTTCTCTTCCTCATCTTCGAATGCTCCCGGACACAACAGGCACAATTCTGTGAATCGTCTTTCGTACGTGGTAATATCAAATCCTTGGGTTCGTAACCCTCTAAGTTCTGTCTTGAGCTTATTGACCTCGGTTCTGGGACGGTACTTCTCATTCATCAAGTGCTTGAATGCTGACCACGGTTGAAAGGACCCGTTCATATACATTATAAACGATTCACAATAGTTGATTACATTGCGAGGTATTTGACCTCTATATGATACATTTTACAAACATTGCATTCGTTTTTAAAAGACAATCTTTCTTTACATCAAAAATTGACAGGCATGCATACCATTTCATAATATCCACTATCCAACTATAAATTGATTTAATAATAATCTTTGATGAACTCAATGACTCGAATGCAACGTTCTTCGAAATATGCTATGAAAGACTCCAAGTAATATCTTTAAAATGAGCAAATGCACAGCGGAAGATTTCTTTAACACTTGAGAATAAACATGCTTTAAAGTGTCAACCAAAAGGTTGGTGAGTTCATTGTTTTATCATAATCATTTATTTTCATCATTTTAATAGACCACAAGAATTTCATTTCCAGTTCTCATAAATATACGTCCCATGCATAGAGACAAAAAAAAAAATAATCATTCATATGGTGAACACCTGGTAACCGACATTAACTAGATACATATAAGAATATCCCCTATCATTCCGGGATCCTCCTTCGGACATGATATAATTTCGAAGTACTAAAGCATCCGGTACTTTGGATGGGGTTTGTTAGGCCCAATAGATCTATCTTTAGGATTCGCGTCAATTAGGGTGTCTGTTCCCTAATTCTTAGATTACCAGACTTAATAAAAAAGGGCATATTCGATTTCGATAATTCAACCATATAATGTAGTTTCGATTACTTGTGTCTATTTCGTAAAACATTTATAAAAATTGCGCATGTATTCTCAGCCCAAAAATATAAAGAGTAAAAAGGGAGTAAATGAACTCACGCATATAAATATTGTAAAATAGTTATTAAAACATTGCATGTATTCTCAGCCCAAAAATATATATAAAAAGGGAATAATGAAACTCACCATACTGTATTTTGTAGTAAAAATACATATAACATCATTGAACAAGTGTAAGGTTGGCCTTGGATTCACGAGCCTATATTAATTATATATATTTATATGTCGGTCAATATTTGTCTAACAATTTAGGTCAAGTCATAGTGTACCACAATCCTAATGCTCGAGACTAATATGTAAAAGTCAACAAAAGTCAAATTAACTCAAAATGATTTCCAAAATTTATACATGATTATTATATATTTTAAATATCGTCGTTTTATATTTTTAAATATTTTTAAAAGATTTAATAGAGTAAATAATAAATAAAATTTATATTAAAATTTATATAATAAAATATACTTTTATATATCTTAGATAATAAACTTTATAAAGTTCATTGAATATCATAAACCGTTATGATAGGTTTTATTAAGGTATTTATATCATTTGTATTACAGTTTTGTTTGATAAAATAACATTGATAATAATAATAAGTAAGTTGTATTATTTTGTATTGATAATTATTATTATTCTACTAACAATAATAACAATATTTATATTTACGAAAATGGTATTATAACAATATGATAATTCTTATTACTAATGAAATTCTATATTAATAATGATACTCCTATTAAAATAATGATTTTTGTAAAGATGATATTTTTAATATTAAATATAATAATTTTAATGATAATAATAGTATAACTTTAACGATAGTAATAATAATAAAATAACAATTTTTAATGATACTACTTCTTATAGATAATGATAATATTAATAATAATAATAATAATTAGATAATAGTTATGACGACGATTATAACGACGATAATAATAATCATTTTTAATAATAATACAAAAATTCATTTGACGATAACTTCTAATCCATCCGTCAAAATCATTCGGTATCTAAAGGAAAAGTTCTTAGTTTTTCGCTAGCTTTCCAACGACATGCATATCTTATATCTTATCTCATCCCTAGTATAACAACCTTTAAGATTCAACATAACCTATTTAGGGGCAATATCAAATATACAAGCATGCATAATTCTATTTTCTCGAGCACTAGTCAGGGATACACTATTGATAAATAAAAGTTAAGTTATGAGTGCTCACGTATCAATATTGAGGTTCAATATTGTAGGAAAGGTACGTAGACGCAACGGAGATGACAAACACTAAATTGACCTCACGGGCATACCCATGAACCATACCCATCACCTCCATAGCCATAATCCATAATTTCCCTAGCCCTATCCTACTCATAAAACTTATCTTGAAATGACCCGCTCATGACCTCGTCGTAATATTTTATGTATAATACTGATAATATCACTCCTAATACTACTAATAATAATCTCATGATTAATAACAATAATATTAATCTTAAATAAGATTAATAAAATAATTATCAAACTACGGAGTATATATGTGTTTTAAAGAGATAGATAGTTGAACCAGCATAATCGAAATTGAGTTGCATTTATACACAATTCAGCCACTCACACCCCTTGCCAGCTAATATCCACCAATTGCTTTGCCAACACTCTCTTATTACAACATTATTACAACGTACATAGTTATATGTATATATTATTTTAATAAATAATATATTTAATCTTTAGAATTAATTAAATATTATATTATATTTACGTGCATGGTAAAAATGTAATTTTTACAAAAATGACACGGTCGTGGTCTCACGACTCATGTACCACTTTCCGTTTTTCGGGCGCACTTTCGTACGTTTAGAAAACTAGCCCTTTATATTACGTGACGTGTACCTTTTACAAAAATTAGACTTACATAACAATAAATTACCTTTATAAAAATATAACTTATAAAGTTGAGCGTTGTGGTCATTTCCTCTTATAAATCAAAGTCTCGTTGTTTGTCAAAATATTTTATTTTAAATTAAACGATTTGTGACATGTACCTTTATGAATAATTAGACTTAAATTAATTAAAAAAAACTAACCCACTCAGAGTGTAACTTAATCTTTTGAGTGTTTTGGTCATTTACTTTTATAATTCATACTCTCGTTAGTTATCGAAGTATATTTAATAACATTAACTTAAACCAAAACGTCTTTTGACTAAATTAAAATATATTTATAATATATAGGCTTGAAATACTTTAATAAAATATTTAGATTTTAATTATATTTCAAAGTATATTTGAAGATCGTTTATAATATTATATCCTATAACATTTATACTTTAAAAAAAATATAATTTCCTTATGCGTCAACGTTTAGTTTGTTTTCCTTAAACTTTCTAAATAATATAACTATATTCCCAAAGTTTCACTTTCACTCTAAATAATAGGAAGGTTAACTAGTTAACGTTTATATAGAAAGTCGAACAGAAAACTCCACTAACATTTGGCTAGTTCCCGTTAATTGGCACATTTGTCTTCACTTATAACTCACTTTACCATTTTCCGAATACGGTTAATAATAAGGGTTACCTAATTCAAAGTGGACCTCATAACAGAGACTCAAACTCAAAATTCAATGTATCTAATAATTCAATCTTATGATATTATCTTTCAATCTCGTCAAAAATTATATTAAACTTATATCAAAATAATACCCTCATGTAAAGTAATATCCATTCATTATTCCATTAATGTATTCTAGTCGTAAATAGATCTCATAACTTATATTCATATTAACTAAACCGTTAAATGTTTTGTTAATATTTCTCAATTTATCAAATACACATATGTATATATCCGAACATAACTATTTACATATAATCGTCCGTGAATCGCCAGGCATGGTCAAAGGGTAATTGATTACATGAATATAGATTTTGAAACTTTCAAGACTCAACATTACATAATTTGCTTATCGTGTCGGATACATATAAAGGTTAAAGTTTAAATTTGATCGGAAATTTCCGGGTCACTACAGTACCTACCCGTTAAAAGAAATTTCGTCCCGAAATTTGATAGAGGTCGTCATGGTTAATAGTAAGAATGTTATTATGACGAATATAAGCTGATACATAGAGTTTCATCATGATTGTGCAATATAGATAAAACAATTTGATTACGCGAAGAGTATAAATGAAGCCATCCCACTAGAATGAAATGAATAAATGTTTATTCATTTTAACCGATGACGTAGTTACGATTGAATTCCGGATTTCACGGGATTTTAAGAAAATCTTCGTAATAAGATTTGGTGCTTTGACGATTAAGGAAATCAGAATCTTCTTTGATTAAATGCGATAATCTGTTTCGATTGATCTGTCGGATATTTCTCTATAAATCCACCCTCGTTGTTTCCTTACAACTCACACCTTCTATTCATTCTCCTTAGTTCATACTTTTAAAACATTCGTCAATATGCTCCATCCCATTCTGATCCTTGATATACTCTTAATTTTTACGTCTGTCATCCTTCTCTTTCATCTATCACCGGAAGATTTTATTTACTTCTACTATTATCTTGGGGTTATAGTGTTATTAATTTTTCCATGCCTTTACGTGGCAATACGTATTGATATGCACGGTTTGTAGCTTCTGAGTGGTTGTTGAGTTTTATATCTTCCCTTATATTTCGATGCCCCTGCTTCTGTCTTCTATAATCATTGTCACCCATAGTTAATACTCTCTTTTATTTGCTGCAGTTTATGCTCCAATTTCTAGTTTGGAGCTTCATTCTTTCGTTTCCTCTTCCCGTCCTCGAGTCAAGCGAGTAATGGTCCAGAATTTGCAGTTATGAATTTCGAAATGAACATAGTTAATGTTCTAAGAAGGAAATCGTAATGATGTGATTTTTGACTTGTCAAATTACCAGAATATCCTGGAAAAGATCGAATCATCAAGAAATATTTTCTTGCTATGTTTAAGGATTAGATCGAATGTAAGAGTTGTGTAAATGGCACATGATGATGGTACTGTGAATCATCACATCCCATTAGAAACTTAACATGACCTACTGTAATATAATGACGTTGATCAAGTGTCATTATATTATACTAACTCATGTATCAGTTCCCAACACTACTTCCAAAAACATTCATATTCGAATTTTTCAGAATTTAGAAACTAACACATTTCTTTTTATATTGCAGCTATTACGGAGAGATAATTGATTTCAGATGAGAATACTTATGAAAATATCTTCAGAATTATCAAGGATATTTATAATGAAAGATACGATGATATCTTAGAATATTCAAGATATGATGATGATAAAGAATATTTGTTTGTGAAGGTTTAGAATAAGAAGTAAGGTGTTCGCTAACGATTTCAGCAGGCACTGAATCATTTGCATCATTTGAAGGCAAGTTCAATCCTTGTGATTTGTCCACAGCCTCCTTCATACTTTGCTCAATTCGTTTTCCAGTTCCAAACCTTCTCTTGTTCTGAGTTTTGCCAACACACTATTCTTTACCGTCAAACTTTTAACTGTTAAAGTCGTTTACAGTTTTTGCTGCTTCATTAGCATTCCGATAATTATTCCGTAGTTGAGATGTTTTTCAGAAACTTCACATTCGAAGTGTGTAAGTTTAGGAGATAGACGTTATATACATGATTATTGAAGTAGAAATGCTGCGAGATTTCAAAATACTGATTGCTGATTTTCAGTAATTGGTATGGCAATTCTTGTTGCAAGATGTGGATGAGTAACAGGTGAGGTTTCAATGAATAAGTATAGTGACTTTTCAGAGAGGCTTAAGTCGAAGGTTAATGAAGTTGTTGCTAAGTTTACTGTTAATGTGGTGAGATATATAAGATTTCCTGGTAACAAAAGGGTAATTGTATATATCATGGTTATAATGAGGTTACTTCATATGAAAAAGTCGAAATTGCCTTGCTGGGGCTATGACAAAATTTGCTACCTTGAAAAGGAATCACAAGGTTGTTTTTGCTAATAAATGATAAAGAATTTGACGCGGTTACGTTTTAAACTATGACTTTGGGTTCGAGAGTTTTTCAGGTACAAGACTTCGGTTAATGTGTGGTTGGATCATCATCTAGATTGTTCATTATTTGAAGTGTCTTTCAAAAAAAATTTCAAAGGTTTTAAGTGTAGATTGTCATTGTCAATATATAAAGGATGAAATCGTCATGAATCTCGATTGATTCTCAAATCCTTCTAAATGTTACGAATAAGTGTGATTTCCTATCACAGTTTTGAAGTCAAAGTATAGCTTTGAAATACGTAGGAATGTAATAGCGATGATTTCGATTTTATCTCGAGTTGAATTCTGAAATTCCAAAATCAGAATATGTAATTAGATTTGAATGAATATGATTGTTTTGCTTTCTATAGAAGAATATATATTATTGTGAAAGTAGGGAGTATTGTTGATGATTGTTAAATCAGAATTGAAGAATATAATACATTAATTGTGAATATCTCGCGGTTATTACCTACCCGTTAAAAAATTTTACAATTAATATTTTGTACAAAAGAATTTTTAATCACAATCTTTATGAAAATATATGTACATCTATATTTTCTTCAGATGTAATCATGGATTTAATGAGTCAATATAATATTAGACTCATTTGATTTTCAGTTTGAACTATAATAAGTAATCTCCCAAAACTATTAAGAATCACATATTCTTCACAGAACATTAATGAAGTTATGGATTAATACTTCATTATTTATTCTTATATATTTCCTTAGTGAATCATGCTGGTGCTCATAAAACTTTTGCTAACTTCGCAAGATACGAATGTTGTTTTCTAGTAAGTTTCGAATATTTCAAGAATGAAAGTGTAAAATCAAACATGTTATTGAATGATACACTTGATTTATTATGAAACGAAGTTCATTGAATTGGAATAGAGATTATAGTTAACGATGGCTAAGTTGTTTACGAAGGATGTACATCATAGCATATTAGTAATATGAATTTAACCGAGTAGTGTCTACCCTTTTTCAATTCATACTTAATAGCTCAGTACAAAAAGATTTATTATAATTCCAGAATTCATATATATAAAATATATAATAGTTCTTCAGAAAGAATGAGTTAATACTATATAACTTGTTGATACATCATACTCGTTGTTGATTAGTAATGATTTCCACAGTGATTCTTGAACTGACGGAATTTGTGATGTCATAGGTGTTGTTGATTCTGACGATGCTGACGTTACTGACTATACTGGTGATGCTAACAGTACTGTTGCTGCTGATGATACTTCCGGTAACTGCTAACGATACTTGTATAACAAGTCTAGTTTGTAAATCGCGCACCATCCTTGTTAGGGTTTTGATTCTTCCTTGAATCATCTTGGTTCACTCATCTGATTTAGGGTTAGGGTGGAAATAGATAATCTCTAAGACTTTAGAGATTACATAATCGCCGTAGAATGTTCTTCCGATGAAGTTATGAATCAATACTTCATCGTTTGTTGTTGTTGGTATTCCTTGGTATCTATGGTGCGTGTGATGTTGATATCTGAGGTTCAAATTGTGATGTTGAGGCGTGTGATACGAATGTGATTGTTGGTGGTGGTAATGATACTGCCGGTGTTGATGATGGTGATACCATTGATGCCGGTGATACTGCTGGTATTTATGGTTTTGAGACTTGCGATGTTAATGTTACTGGCGGTATTGGTTATGCTGCTGGTGCTGCTGATGGTGTTTGTAACCCTTGCACCATAAGCTCCAAAGCCGCCATGCGAGCGCGAAGTTCGTTAACTTTTGCCAGTATACCGGGATGATTGTCGGTTGGGACGAGCGGATAAATAAAATCTAGAATTTGATGTAGTATATAATCATGACGAGATACTCTGGAAAGGAGATAGAAAATGGTTTCACGAACAGGTTCGCCGGTAAGTGCTTCAGGTTCATCGCCAATAGGGCAATTTGGTGGATGGAAAGGATCACCTTCTTCTTGTCTCCAATATTTGAGGAGGCTACGAACCCATCCCCATTTCATCCAGAATAGGTGATGACTGATTGGTTGATCCATTCTGGTCACACTGCTTTCGGAGCTTGAGTGAGATTCCATTTCGGAATCTGAGTGACTTGAACTGATGACAAATTCCATTTCGTACGATTGGATAAAGGATTTTCGATATAAAATGATTTTTCGGCTATCGGGTGGTATTCTATTTACATAGGATATCTATATATAGAGATCAAAAGTTTTCATAGATTACGGAGGAATTTACGGGATATGTCAGGCAAAGTTTAAAGTAACAGATACGATAAGATATGATTTAGCAGATACGCTAAGATATGAATTTTGTCTATACACTACTCATGCAATTAATGTAGCAAGATGTGTCTAGACTAATAATGATAAGCAGGTAATTTCCTATGGATGATAAGCAGATGATTTCCGACTAGAAATGATAAGCAAAACTTTTGACATGCAGACACGGTCGAAGTCCAGAGTCACTAATGCATCCTAACGACTTATCAGTTAGACACACTAATACAGACCTGGTTCGCTAAGACCACCGCTCTGATACCAACTGAAAGGACCCATTCATATACATTATAAACGATTCACAATAGTTGATTACATTGCGAGGTATTTGACCTCTATATGATACATTTTACAAACATTGCATTCATTTTTAAAAGACAATCTTTCTTTACATCAAAAATTGACAGGCATGCATACCATTTCATAATATTCACTATCCAACTATAAATTGATTTAATAATAATCTTTGATGAACTCAATGACTCGAATGCAACGTTCTTCGAAATATGCTATGAAAGACTCCAAGTAATATCTTTAAAATGAGCAAATGCACAGCGGAAGATTTCTTTAACACCTGAGAATAAACATGCTTTAAAGTGTCAACCAAAAGGTTGGTGAGTTCATTGTTTTATCATAATCATTTATTTTCATCATTTTAATAGACCACAAGAATTTCATTTCCAGTTCTCATAAATATACGTCCCATGCATAGAGACAAAAAAAAAATAATCATTCATATGGTGAACACCTGGTAACCGACATTAACTAGATACATATAAGAATATCCCCTATCATTCCGGGATCCTCCTTCGGACATGATATAATTTCGAAGTACTAAAGCATCCGGTACTTTGGATGGGGTTTGTTAGGCCCAATAGATCTATCTTTAGGATTCGCGTCAATTAGGGTGTCTGTTCCCTAATTCTTAGATTACCAGACTTAATAAAAAGGGGCATATTCGATTTCGATAATTCAACCATATAATGTAGTTTCGATTACTTGTGTCTATTTCGTAAAACATTTATAAAAATTGCGCATGTATTCTCAGCCCAAAAATATAAAGAGTAAAAAGGGAGTAAATGAACTCACGCATATAAATATTGTAAAATAGTTATTAAAACATTGCATGTATTCTCAGCCCAAAAATATATATAAAAAGGGAATAATGAAACTCACCATACTGTATTTTGTAGTAAAAATACATATAACATCATTGAACAAGTGTAAGGTTGGCCTTGGATTCACGAGCCTATATTAATTATATATATTTATATGTCGGTCAATATTTGTCTAACAATTTAGGTCAAGTCATAGTGTACCACAATCCTAATGCTCGAGACTAATATGTAAAAGTCAACAAAAGTCAAATTAACTCAAAATGATTTCCAAAATTTATACATGATTATTATATATTTTAAATATCGTCGTTTTATATTTTTAAATATTTTTAAAAGATTTAATAGAGTAAATAATAAATAAAATTTATATTAAAATTTATATAATAAAATATACTTTTATATATCTTAGATAATAAACTTTATAAAGTTCATTGAATATCATAAACCGTTATGATAGGTTTTATTAAGGTATTTATATCATTTGTATTACAGTTTTGTTTGATAAAATAACATTGATAATAATAATAAGTAAGTTGTATTATTTTGTATTGATAATTATTATTATTCTACTAACAATAATAACAATATTTATATTTACGAAAATGGTATTATAACAATATGATAATTCTTATTACTAATGAAATTCTATATTAATAATGATACTCCTATTAAAATAATGATTTTTGTAAAGATGATATTTTTAATATTAAATATAATAATTTTAATGATAATAATAGTATAACTTTAACGATAGTAATAATAATAAAATAACAATTTTTAATGATACTACTTCTTATAGATAATGATAATATTAATAATAATAATAATAATTAGATAATAGTTATGACGACGATTATAACGACGATAATAATAATCATTTTTAATAATAATACAAAAATTCATTTGACGATAACTTCTAATCCATCCGTCAAAATCATTCGGTATCTAAAGGAAAAGTTCTTAGTTTTTCGCTAGCTTTCCAACGACATGCATATCTTATATCTTATCTCATCCCTAGTATAACAACCTTTAAGATTCAACATAACCTATTTAGGGGCAATATCAAATATACAAGCATGCATAATTCTATTTTCTCGAGCACTAGTCAGGGATACACTATTGATAAATAAAAGTTAAGTTATGAGTGCTCACTTATCAATATTGAGGTTCAATATTGTAGGAAAGGTACGTAGACGCAACGGAGATGACAAACACTAAATTGACCTCACGGGCATACCCATGAACCATACCCATCACCTCCATAGCCATAATCCATAATTTCCCTAGCCCTATCCTACTCATAAAACTTGTCTTGAAATGACCCGCTCATGACCTCGTCGTAATATTTTATGTATAATACTGATAATATCACTCCTAATACTACTAATAATAATCTCATGATTAATAACAATAATATTAATCTTAAATAAGATTAATAAAATAATTATCAAACTACGGAGTATATATGTGTTTTAAATAGATAGATAGTTGAACCAGCATAATCGAAATTGAGTTGCATTTATACACAATTCAGCCACTCACACCCCTTGCCAGCTAATATCCACCAATTGCTTTGCCGACACTCTCTTATTACAACATTATTACAACGTACATAGTTATATGTATATATTATTTTAATAAATAATATATTTAATCTTTAGAATTAATTAAATATTATATTATATTTACGTGCATGGTAAAAATGTAATTTTTACAAAAATGACACGGTCGTGGTCTCACGACTCATGTACCACTTTCCGTTTTTCGGGCGCACTTTCGTACGTTTAGAAAACTAGCCCTTTATATTACGTGACGTGTACCTTTTACAAAAATTAGACTTACATAACAATAAATTACCTTTATAAAAATATAACTTATAAAGTTGAGCGTTGTGGTCATTTCCTCTTATAAATCAAAGTCTCGTTGTTTGTCAAAATATTTTATTTTAAATTAAACGTTTTGTGACATGTACCTTTATGAATAATTATACTTAAATTAATTAAAAAAAAACTAACCCACTCAGAGTGTAACTTAATCTTTTGAGTGTTTTGGTCATTTACTTTTATAATTCATACTCTCGTTAGTTATCGAAGTATATTTAATAACATTAACTTAAACCAAAACGTCTTTTGACTAAATTAAAATATATTTATAATATATAGGCTTGAAATACTTTAATAAAATATTTAGATTTTAATTATATTTCAAAGTATATTTGAAGATCGTTTATAATATTATATCCTATAACATTTATACTTTAAAAAAAATATAATTTCCTTATGCGTCAACGTTTAGTTTGTTTTCCTTAAACTTTCTAAATAATATAACTATATTCCCAAAGTTTCACTTTCACTCTAAATAATAGGAAGGTTAACTAGTTAACGTTTATATAGAAAGTCGAACAGAAAACTCCACTAACATTTGGCTAGTTCCCGTTAATTGGCACATTTGTCTTCACTTATAACTCACTTTACCATTTTCCGAATACGGTTAATAATAAGGGTTACCTAATTCAAAGTGGACCTCATAACAGAGACTCAAACTCAAAATTCAATGTATCCAATAATTCAATCTTTTGATATTATCTTTCAATCTCGTCAAAAATTATATTAAACTTATATCAAAATAATACCCTCATGTAAAGTAATATCCATTCATTATTCCATTAATGTATTCTAGTCGTAAATAGATCTCATAACTTATATTCATATTAACTAAACCGTTAAATGTTTTGTTAATATTTCTCAATTTATCAAATACACATATGTATATATCCGAACATAACTATTTACATATAATCGTCCGTGAATCGCCAGGCATGGTCAAAGGGTAATTGATTACATGAATATAGATTTTGAAACTTTCAAGACTCAACATTACATAATTTGCTTATCGTGTCGGATACATATAAAGGTTAAAGTTTAAATTTGATCGGAAATTTCCGGGTCACTACAACGGTAGTGCGTACGCATCGTCTTGTCCCACTTGCTCTAGATAGGTATTCCACCATGTTAACGCAGAACCTGTGAAGGTATGCGTAGCGTACTTCACTTTGTCCTCTTCAGTACACTTACTTATGGCAAACACCGATTCGACCTTCTCGGTCCACCGTTTCAATCCGATCGGTCCTTCGGTTCCATCAAATTCCAAAGGTTTGCAGGCAGTGAATTCTTTGTAGGTGCATCCTACACGATTTCCTGTACTGCTAGATCCAAGGTTATTGTTGGAATGTAGCGCAGCCTGTACTGCGGCTATGTTTGAAGCTAGAAAAGTACGGAATTCCTCTTCATTCATATTCACGGTGTGTCGAGTAGTCGGTGCCATTTCCTTCAAAATAGTCAAATGGAACAAGTTAATCATACAGAATATTAAGAGTAGTTAATAGTATTTCGTAGCATAATATGAACTCATTTATAAAAGCTTTTTCTTCATATTAGCGTTTTATAAGTTTAAATTCGGGTAGTACCTACCCGTTAAGTTCATACTTAGTAGCTAATATACAATTCAACTACTACAATTCTATATGAAAAACTGATTATAATAATATTTCGCGTTCAAACTTTTACACAATATTTTACAAACTTACAATACCGCTTATTTTACATATAGCATGAAATATAGCACACAATAAATTTGATACAAGATGGTTGTGAAGAGAATTCTAGCTAGTACACAAGTCGTTCAGCAAAGGCAATAAAGACACGTAATTCATACGTCCAGAAACAAGTCATGTATTCTGGTTTTACTAGGATTACTTCCCATCCTTGGTCTTGTGGAACATAACCGTTATGGCTGTTGATAAGACAGCGTGTTGTAACGTGGTCAAAGGGACGAGGGTTACGTAATGTCCAACAGTCCCGTAACAATCTAAAAACCTCATTTCTAACCCCAATTACCGACTCCGTCACTTGTGGGAACGTTTTGTTTAATAGATGTAGCCCGATGTTCTTGTTCTCACTTTGGTGAGAAGCGAACATTACTAATCCGTAAGCATAACATGCTTCTTTATGTTGCATGTTAACCGCTTTTTCTAAATCACGAAGTCCAATATTCGGATATATTGAGTCAAAATAATTTCTTAACCCATTGCGTAAAATAGCATTTGGGTTCCCCGCAATATATGCGTCAAAGTAAACACATCATAACTTATGGATTTCCCAATGTGATATTCCCCATCTTTCGAACGAAAGCCTTTTATAAACCAAGGCATTCTTGGAACGTTCTTCGAATGTCTTACAAACTGATCTCGCCTTAAATAGTTGTGCCGAAGAATTCTGACCGACTCTAGACAAGATTTCATCAATCATGTCTCCGGGTAGGTCTCTTAAAATATTGGGTTGTCTATCCATTTTGTGTTTTTATACTGTAAAATAGACAAGAGTTAGATTCATAAAAAAAAATACTTATTAATACAAGCAATTTTTACATATATCATAAAGCATAAGCACACTATATTACATATATTACACCACACGAATACAACTATATTATTTCGACTCGCTTGTTTCTTCTTCTTCGGTTTTGGTTCGTTTTGCCAAGTTTCTAGGGATATATGATGTTCCCCTAATACGAGCCGTCGTTTTCCACATTGGTTTAGAAAAACCTGGTGGTTTAGAGGTTCCCGGGTCATTGTTACAACTTAAGGACTTCGGGGGTTGACGATACATATAAAGTTCATCGGGGTTGGAATTAGATTTCTCTATTTTTATGCCCTTTCCCTTATTATTTTCTTTTTGCCTTTTTAAATTCAGTTGGGATAATTTCTATAACATCATCGGAATTCTCGTCGGAATCCGATTCATCGGAGAATTGGTAATCCTCCCAATATTTTGCTTCCTTGGCGGAAACACCATTGACCATAATTAACCTTGGTCGGTTGGTTGAGGATTTTCTTTTACTTAACCGTTTTATTATTTCCCCCACCGGTTCTATTTCTTCATCCAGTTCCGATTCTTCTTCCGGTTCCGATTCTTCTTCCGGTTCCGATTCTTCTTCCGGTTCCGACTCTTCTTCCGGTTCCTCTTCGGGAACTTGTGAATCAGTCCACGAATCATTCCAATTTACATTTGACTCTTCATTATTATTAGGTGAGTCAATGGGACTTGTTCTAGAGGTAGACATCTATCACATAATATCAAACGCGTTAAGAGATTAATATATCACATAATATTCACATGTTAAAAATATATAGTTTCCAACAAAATTTGTTAAGCAATCATTTTTCAAGTAAACACGGTCGAAGTCCAGACTCACTAATTCATCCTAATAAACTCGATAAGACACACTAATGCAAAATTCTGGTTCTCTAAGACCAACGCTCGGATACCAACTGAAATGTCCCGTTCTTATTGATTAAAAACGTTCAATATTAATTGATTTCGTTGCGAGGTTTTGACCTCTATATGAGACGTTTTTCAAAGACTGCATTCATTTTAAAACAAACCATAACCTTTATTTCATCAATAAAGGTTTAAAAAGCTTTACGTAGATTATCAAATAATGATAATCTAAAATATCCTGTTTACACACGACCATTACATAATGGTTTACAATACAAATATGTTACAACAAAATAAGTTTCTTGAATGCAGTTTTTACACAATATCATACAAGCATGGACTCCAAATCTCGTCCTTATTTAAGTATGTGACAGCGGAAGCTCTTAATAATCACCTGAGAATAAACATGCTTAAAACGTCAACAAAAATGTTGGTGAGTTATAGGTTTAACCTATATATATCAAATCATAATAATAGACCACAAGATTTCATATTTCAATACACATCCCATACATAGAGATAAAAATCATTCATATGGTGAACACCTGGTAACCGACATTAACAAGATGTATATATAAGAATATCCCCATCATTCCGGGACACCCTTCGGATATGATATAAATTTCGAAGTACTAAAGCATCCGGTACTTTGGATGGGGTTTGTTAGGCCCAATAGATCTATCTTTAGGATTCGCGTCAATTAGGGTGTCTGTTCCCTAATTCTTAGATTACCAGACTTAATAAAAAGAGGCATATTCGATTTCGATAATTCAACCATAGAATGTAGTTTCACGTACTTGTGTCTATTTTGTAAATCATTTATAAAACCTGCATGTATTCTCATCCCAAAAATATTAGATTTTAAAAGTGGGACTATAACTCACTTTCACAGATTTTTACTTCGTCGGGAAGTAAGACTTGGCCACTGGTTGATTCACGAACCTATAACAATATATACATATATATCAAAGTATGTTCAAAATATATTTACAACACTTTTAATATATTTTGATGTTTTAAGTTTATTAAGTCATCTGTCCTCGTTAGTAACCTACAACTAGTTGTCCACAGTTAGATGTACAGAAATAAATCGATAAATATTATCTTGAATCAATCCACGACCCAGTGTATACGTATCTCAGTATTGATCACAACTCAAACTATATATATTTTGGAATCAACCTCAACCATGTATAGCTAACTCCAACATTCACATATAGAGTGTCTATGGTTGTTCCGAAATATATATAGATGTGTCGACATGATAGGTCGAAACATTGTATACGTGTCTATGGTATCTCAAGATTACATAATATATAATACAAGTTGATTAAGTTATGGTTGGAATAGATTTGTTACCAATTTTCACGTAGCTAAAATGAGAAAAATTATCCAATCTTGTTTTACCCATAACTTCTTCATTTTAAATCCGTTTTGAGTGAATCAAATTGCTATGGTTTCATATTGAACTATATTTTATGAATATAAACATAAAAAGTATAGGTTTATAGTCTGAAAAATAAGTTACAAGTCGTTTTTGTAAAGGTAGTTATTTCAGTCGAAAGAACGACGTCTAGATGACCATTTTAGAAAACATACTTCCGCTTTGAGTTTAACCATAATTATTGGATATAGTTTCATGTTCATAATAAAAATCATTTTCTCAGAATAAAAACTTTTAAATCAAAGTTTATCATATTTTTTAATTAACTAACCCAAAACAGCCCGCGGTGTTACTACGACGGCGTAAATCCGGTTTTACGGTGTTTTTCGTGTTTCCAGGTTTTAAATCATTAAGTTAGCATATCATATAGATATAGAACATGTGTTTAGTTGATTTTAAAAGTCAAGTTAGAAGGATTAACTTTTGTTTGCGAACAAGTTTAGAATTAACTAAACTATGTTCTAGTGATTACAAGTTTAAACCTTCGAATAAGATAGCTTTATATGTATGAATCGAATGATGCTATGAACATCATTACTACCTTAAGTTCTTTGGATAAACCTACTGGAAAATAGAAAAATGGATCTAGCTTCAACGGATCCTTGGATGGCTCGAAGTTCTTGAAGCAGAATCATGACACGAAAACAAGTTCAAGTAAGATCATCACTTGAAATAAGATTGTTATAGTTATAGAAATTGAACCAAAGTTTGAATATGATTATTACCTTGTATTAGAATGATAACCTACTATAAGAAACAAAGATTTCTTGAGGTTGGATGATCACCTTACAAGATTGGAAGTGAGCTAGCAAATTTGAAAGTATTCTTGATTTTATGTAACTAGAACTTGTAGAATATATGAAGAACACTTAGAACTTGAAGATAGAACTTGAGAGAGATCAATTAGATGAAGAAAATTGAAGAATGAAAGTGTTTGTAGGTGTTTTTGGTCGTTGGTGTATGGATTAGATATAAAGGATATGTAATTTTGTTTTCATGTAAATAAGTCATGAATGATTACTCATATTTTTGTAATTTTATGAGATATTTCATGCTAGTTGCCAAATAATGGTTCCCACATGTGTTAGGTGACTCACATGGGCTTCTAAGAGCTGATCATTGGAGTGTATATACCAATAGTACATACATCTAAAAGCTGTGTATTGTACGAGTACGAATACGGGTGCATACGAGTAGAATTGTTGATGAAACTGAACGAGGATGTAATTGTAAGCATTTTTGTTAAGTAGAAGTATTTTTATAAGTGTATTGAAGTCTTTCAAAAGTGTATAAATACATATTAAAACACTATATGTATATACATTTTAACTGAGTCGTTAAGTCATCGTTAGTCGTTACATGTAAGTGTTGTTTTGAAACCTTTAGGTTAGCGATCTTGTTAAATGTTGTTAACCCAATGTTTATAATATCAAAAGAGATTTTAAATTATTATATTATCATGATATTATCATGTATGAATATCTCTTAATATGATATATATACATTAAATGTCTTTACAACGATAATCGTTACATATATGTCTCGTTTAAAAAACATTAAGTTAGTAGTCTTGTTTTTACATATGTAGTTCATTGTTAATATACTTAATGATATGTTTACTTATCAGAGTATCATGTTAACTATATATATATCCATATATATGTCATCATATAGTTTTTACAAGTTTTAACGTTCGTGAATCACCGGTCAACTTGGGTGGTCAATTGTCTATATGAAACATATTTCAATTAATCAAGTCTTAACAAGTTTGATTGCTTAACATGTTGGAAACATTTAATCATGTAAATATCAATCTCAATTAATATATATAAACATGGAAAAGTTCGGGTCACTACAATAATATCGTCTTCTCTTACTGAAAATGAGAAATCACAACTCATTTCTGTGTTGAAAGCTCATAAACCAGCCATTGCATGGAAGATTCATGATATTAAAGGAATAAGTCCTTCGTATTGCACACATAAAATCCTTATGGAAGAAGGTCATAAAACGTATGTGCAACGCCAACGAAGACTAAATCCTAATATGCAAGATGTAGTTAAGAAAGAGATTATTAAACTGCTAGATGCAGGTTTAATTTATCCAATTTCTGATAGTCCATGGGTAAGCCCAGTTCAATGCGTGCCTAAGAAGGGTGGCATGACTGTCATTACAAATGAAAAAAATGAGCTTATTCCTACTAGGATTGTATCAGGATGGCGTGTGTGTATTGATTATAGAAAATTAAATGACGCCACCAGAAAAGATCACTTTCCCTTACCTTTCATTGATCAAATGTTGGAAAGATTAGCCGGAAATAGTTACTATTGCTTTCTTGATGGATTTTCCGGATATTTTCAAATTCCAATAGCACCCGAGGACCAAGAGAAAACCACGTTCACGTGCCCTTATGGTACTTTTGCTTACAAACGCATGCCATTTGGACTTTGCAATGCCCCTGCAACCTTTCAAAGGTGCATGATGGCAATTTTTCACGACATGATAGAAGAATGCATGGAAGTTTTCATGGATGACTTTTCAGTCTTCGGTGATACATTTGAAACATGTCTAGTTAATCTTGAACAAATGCTTATTAGATGCGAACAATCAAATCTAGTTCTTAATTGGGAGAAATGCCATTTTATGGTTAAAGAAGGCATCGTTCTTGGACATAAAATTTCAAAAGAAGGAATTGAAATGGATAGAGCTAAAGTAGATGTAATTGCTAAACTTCCACATCCAACCAATGTTAGAGGAGTTAGGAGTTTTCTAGGGCATGCCGGTTTTTACCGACGTTTCATAAAAGATTTTTCTAAAATTGCCACTCCTATGAATAAACTCCTAGAAAAGGATGCTCCATTCATCTTTTCAGATGAATGTATCAAATCTTTTAATATTCTTAAAGAGAAACTCACTAATACGCCGATCATGATAACACCAAATTGGAATCTACCGTTTGAATTAATGTGCGATGCAAGTGATTTTGCAATGGAAGCCGTTTTAGGACAAAGGATTGAAAAATGATTTCAACCTATATATTATGCTAGTAAGACGTTACAAGGAGCACAAAAAAATTACATAACTATTGAAAAAGAACTCCTTGCTATTGTCTTTGCTTTTGACAAATTTCGTTCATATCTCGTTCTAGCAAAAACAGTGGTCTATACCGACCATTCTGCTCTTAGATACCTATTTTCGAAACAAGATGCTAAACCAAGATTAATCCGTTGGATCTTACTCTTACAAGAATTCGATATCGAAATCCGAGATAAAAGAGGAGCAGAAAATCTCGCCGCTGATCATCTTTCTCGTCTTGAAAATCCTGAATTAGAAGTTCTAAATGAATCGGCCATACAAGACAACTTTCCTGTTGAATATCTATTGAAGATAGATTATAATGAAATACCATGGTTTGTAGACTATTCAAACTACTTAGTATGTGGATTCCTTGAAAAAGGATTATCGTACCAAAAACGAAAGAAATTCTTTAGTGATATAAAACACTATTTTTGGGAAGATCCACATCTGTTTAAAAGTTGTCCCGATGGAATAATACGCCGATGTGTATTCGGAGATGAAGCTAGTACAATTTTAAACCATTGTCACACAGGACCAACAGGAGGGCATTATGGGCCTCAACTAACAGCAAGAAAAGTTTATGATGCTGGATTCTATTGGCCTACAATTTACAAAGACGCACACCTTCTTTGCAAATCCTGTGATGCTTGTCAAAGGGCCGAAAAAATAAGTCAACGTGATGAAATGCCACAAAATGTCATACAAGTATGTGAAGTATTTGACATTTGGGGTATTGACTTTATGGGTCCATTTCCAAAATCTCATAATAATCTCTATATTCTCGTAGCCATTGATTATGTATCTAAATGGGCGGAAGCACAAGCTCTCCCAACTAACGATGTACGAGTTGTAGTCAACTTTTTAAAACGTCTTTTTGCAAGGTTTGGAACACCGAAAGCTTTAATAAGTGATCGGGGTACTCATTTCTGTAATAATCAACTTGAGAAAGTTCTTAAAAGATATGGAGTAACTCATTAAATCTCCACCGCATATCATCCACAAACAAGTGGACAAGTTGAAAATACCAACCGAGCTTTAAAACGTATACTAGAAAAAACCGTAGGATCAAATTCGAAGGAATGGTCCATTAAATTGGAGGATGCACTCTGGGCTTTTAGAACAGCCTACAAAACTCCAATTGGAACCACACCTTTTAAACTCGTCTACGGAAAAGCATGTCATCTTCCAGTAGAAATTGAACACAAAGCATTTTGGGCTTTGAAGACATGTAATCTTGATATACATGAAGCTGGACGTCTACAATTAAGTCAACTAAATGAATTAGAAGAATTAAGACATGAAGCATACGAAAATTCGTTAATCTATAAAGAAAGAACGAAGAAATGGCATGATAAAAGAATCAGAAGTTCAAAAGAATTTAAAGAAGGAGACAGAGTTCTTCTTTTCAATTCACGATTCAAGTTATTTCCTGGAAAATTGAAATCAAGATGGTCTGGACCATTCATAGTCAAAAGAGTTTTCCCATACGGAACAGTAGAATTAATAAATTCAAATGGGATTGAATTTAAAGTTAATGGTCACAGAGTTAAACATTACATACATGGTCCGATGGAAGTTGACAATGAAGTTAATCACAATTTCGATACCACAGCTAACTAAGTGTGGGGAGAATCAAGTCTTTAAAGGATAATATGTATTTCTGTTAGAGTTAGATTGTCTGTTTTCGTGTAGTTCTCGAAAATGGAACCCGAATGGTTTTTCCCTAGCAGACCCTAAAGAACTAGTCTTCTCCCCCCATTCTGAATTTTTATTTTTTTTAGGTTTTTACGAAATGAAGACTGCCTGTGAACTAAACCATGGTCTAATGCTACACGCTTTGATCACTAAACGTAATAATGACACACTTCCGAGTGAAATAGTATCAGTAATCAGAGAAAGATTGGACGGAGTAAGAAAAGAATCCAGATGCGAAGATAATAAGTTACAATTTGGTAAAGGAAAATCAAAATCCGCAGCGAAAAGAAGAGCACGACACCTAGAAAGATGTCACAAATGCGAAAAATGGTCACATGGAGGTAAATGTTCAAATAATCAAACCTATTCAAATACCGAATTTGTTACTTTATGCAGAGACGGACCGTTCATATGTTTAGAAGAAAAGACACTGAATGCTCGAGGTTACGCCTATGTAGCCATGGAAAACCAATTAAACCGACTATCTTATGAATGGGATAGATCATATAACTAAGAATACTATCTCACAGGTAAGTCTGTACAGTTTTTTGTTTTTATTTTTAACCTTTTGATAATAAACGCTAATTTGTTCGCTATAAAGTATTAAATTGGTATTGAATAAAATTAGGTTTGGCGACCGAAATTATTGATATCATTCAAAAATTTATTACATCACTGCGAAATTTAACGTTTATTCTTAAGGTATAAATATCTTTAATCAATCAACCCAAAATATTTCAAAAATTCTTCATGAGTTAAATTAGGTCATGGAACCGAAATTACTTTACCGAAAAGAGGAGCGTATATTTTTGATAATATTTGATTGATTAAAGTAGGATAAAAAGCCAAAAAGATTTTTAATTTTATTTTTACCATGTTTTTAAAATTAATATATAAATCTTAAATTAATATTGTAAACTTTATAAAATCAATATGTTTAAAATTGTAAATATTTGAAAAATTAATATAAGTTGGTGTGAATTTATAATATGAATTTTTAAATTAAGTTTGGTGTGAATTTTTAATTTTTAAAAATATGAATTTTTAATTTTATGCATTTCAAATTTTAAGTTTAGTGTGAATTTTTAATATTAATTTTGAATTTTATGTATTTTTAATTTAAGTTGGTGTGAATTTAAAAACAAAAATTTACTTTATCTCGCTAAGCTAAAAATATGATTTTTAAAATTCGTCGTAAGTTGAAGACTAGGTCTTTGAACCAAAATTGCTTTACCCGAGGGAGGGACGAGAACTTTTATTATCATTATTTTTAATCTTATTGAATTAAAGTATGCCAAAAACATTAAAAAAACCAAAAATCTAAGCTTTTAAAACAATCGCTTGAAAAAGACAAATTTTAAAATTTTGTCGAAGGACGGACTAGGACATCAATCCGAAACGACCTCGTCCTAAATAACAAGGGAAACAAAATTTTAAAGTTAATTACATAATTGTTTTAATTAGTATAAGATATAAATAAAAAAAATACAAACTCCGCGACTCGCGGAGTTTGAAGGGTCAAACACCGCGACTCGCGGAGGGACCAAAATACAGAAAAAAAATAAAACGCAAAAAACTGATCAGTTGAACATCACCACAACACAAATACTGCGAAAATAAAACCCGAAAAAG
Organism: Rutidosis leptorrhynchoides; assembly: GCF_046630445.1. NCBI lineage: Eukaryota > Viridiplantae > Streptophyta > Magnoliopsida > Asterales > Asteraceae > Rutidosis > Rutidosis leptorrhynchoides. The sequence continues at coordinate 225,284,008 of NC_092340.1, forward strand.
ACCTCCCAAATTCACAATTTTTCACCGTTAATCATCAAATCTTTTACTAAAATCATGTTGAGAAGGATGCTATCAAGGAATTACTCAAGAAAAACGGTAAATTTCTACACCTAAACACCATTTAATCCGAAAATTAGTGTTCTTGAGCAATTTTATACCTAATTTAATTTTGATGCTTTTTAGTGTAATTATGCTTAAATTGTTTATGTATTATGCTTGTATAACCTAGATTGATGCTATTTAACATGATTAGAAGCCTTAAACTTCAAATTTTGAGTAATCTAGGGTTTGTGTTCTTGAGCAAATTTGGGGCTTTTTGATATAAACAGGTTATGGCCAATTTTTGTCATGAATTGTTGCTAAATTAAGTAGTGTAACATGTTTAGGTAGTTAAATGATCCAAACTTTGAGCCTAAACATGATTTTGAGAATTAAAGTGGACTTTTTCAAGTCTAAAATTCATGAACTTGATTTTTGAGAGATAATGCCATTTGAAACTTGTTTAATTGCTAGTAATGATTATTTTGACATGTTATTTGAGTTGAATGCTTATGAACTTGGCGAACATTTTCGTATATGCTTATTTGAAAAAGTGTAGATTTGATAAAAATGTGAAAATGAGCTTATGTTTGATATAAATTGAACATGTCATTGTAATTATTTTGATTGATGAGTTTGCTGACACTAATACATATTTGGATGCACAAAAATTGTGTTTGATGTATTTTGCAGACTGAAAGGGGTGAATCTTCATCCCAAGCTCGCAATGCTCCTGCTGAGAATGCGGAACAACAGGAGGTGGATAACTACTACAAACAAGATATACCTCATCCAGTCATGACATTTTCTGATATGCACTTGGAAGATTTGCACCCGAACCTGAGATTTGACAGACTTTGGATAGATTATCCAAAATACCAAAGGGGTTTGCATACTCTTCATTCTAAAGCTGTTGAAGTACCTAGGGTCATAGAATGGGGACCATTAGAAGCTGTAGAATTGGTCGGGCCAATTAGGGAATTACTTGCACAGAGGTATGGTAATTCTACTTTTAACGATTGGGTACGGTTATTCAACATGTGTAGACCTGTATATAAAGTATGGTGTGAAGAATTGTTGTGTAGTATAGAATTAAATGATCGGGTAGCTAGTTTAACCGATCGATCTTTTATTAGATTTTTGTTAGGAGGTTCGATGCGCCACATGTCTTTACTAGACATGGCTCAGGCTTTACGTATATATACGCCTGAGGAGTTAGCATCTGCCGATTGTAGAGGGTTGGTATTGAACGGTAGGAAGATAGACGAAAATTTTGATACGCATGGTGTATGGAGTCAAATGACTAGCCATCACCGATTCAAAGGGGGAAATTACTCTTATTTGGATATAGATAGAGCAGAGTTAAGAGTAATTCATAGATTTTTAGCTAATTCGATTACACAAAGAGGTAAGAATAAGGAAAAGGTAAATGAACAGGATTTGTTTTACCATATGTGTATTCGAGACCCACAAAGCGCTGTAAGTATACCTTATTGTGTGGGTTATTATTTATCAGCTATGGTTAGGGGGATGAGACCGCATATCATAATAGGAGGTGGTATATTTATTACTTTGATTGCTGAATATCTCGGTGTGGATGTAAGTCTGGGGGATTACTAATCGAAGAACCAGAACCCCGAGATACAATAGGTTTAAATGTATACCATGGTGCGAAAGTTTTGAAGAGGCGAAATAACGCCGCAGTACGATATAATGGTAGACATCCACAGGTTGAGAGAAACCAACAGCAAGGTACTGTAGGAGGGGGAAATGGAATGGCAGAAATGCAAAGGTTTATAGCTTCACAAGAGTATGAAAATGCTAGACTTAGAGCATTTGAAGATTGGCAAGTTCATCAAAACCATATTCCCTCCCTGGTCTATAGAGATCCAACCACCGTATCATACGTATAACCCAGCCGAAGCATTTTATAGCACCTATGGTTATGCATGGAACCCCTACTGGTATCAGTATCATCCCTAGTCTACTTAGTTTTATTTATTTTGTAATTTGTAATGTTGATACGTTTAATACTTATGTTAATATTGTAATAGTTTTTATAATTTTCTAACTTTTATTCTTAGATTTCAATAATTTTTGAATGTGGGGTAATATACCAAACTTCAAAAATATGTATATATGTATGCAGTTTATCTTATGTACACAACAGGGTAAAACAACGCATTTTCAAAGACTGGCATTAAGTTCAGCAAAAGCAACTAATTTTGATGACAAGATACAAAATATATGTGAAATAACAACAAGACGGAATGAACAAATGATATGCACCATTTATCATTCAGCAAGCAAACACAAATATGTTTGGAAACTTTGGTAAAATTTAATCATTTTCACACAAATCACCCTCAATAATTTAAATTGTTACTGATTTCTTGCAAATGAGGGCATTGCAAGATCTTAAGTGTGGGAAGGGGTTAAATTCTTTCGGATTTTTAAAATTTTTATTTTAAACACTTGGTTACCATTAAAAATACTAGTAAAGCAGTAGTTGTATTAGAATCTAGTGCTCTCTGATAATAAAGAACAGCCCTAGTCTTATATACTGACTACCCAATTCTAGTAAAATTTTTCAAAATTTTTAATTAAATGAACTCAAAATCATGTTTATACATATTTATGAACGATAAAACTAGGTGTTAACACCGAAATTATTGTTACCTTGGAAAGGACATAAATTAAGAAACAAACCAAAATGTTAAAATTCATTTAAAATGGAATAGAGGACAATAAAAAGGAAATTAAAAGCCAAGTGTGGGAAAATTCTCCAAGTTATTCAAAACATATGTCACATATTTTTGTACAAATAACTGAAAATACTTTTGCTTTGGACTAAACTAAAAAGTTTTACCTGATTTACTGTAAGAAAGATGGATCTACACGATGAATCAATTCCATCATTAAAAGGAAGTAAAGTCTTCCGAAAAAGAAACGCGCTTCTTGATTTAGGTCAAGAAGTTGTCGTCCAGACCAGCTGTAGGTTGACGAAAAATCTAGAAAAGTCATCACTAAAATCAGCAGGAAATCCACGGACCTCAGCATAAAACAGGGTCGCCAGGTGGTCAGATTTATCCTAACCATGAGAAGGATTTATCTCGTACAATGGGGGAGCACCGTGCAAATTAGCTTGATAAGACTAATGAATCAGATCCCCAGAAAGGATAATCTCCTTTAAAGATTAAAAATCAGCATGTAAGCCTGATATTACTCAATCCTTGAGATTGACTTTAAAGATTGAGAATTACAAACTCATGGAGTTCAATGATATCTAAACTCGAACTTGAACGAGAAAATATTTTGATCAAAATTAAAACCGATTTGTTTTCTAAAAACCCATTTTCAATGCGTTCATTACCATTGAACGTAAAATCCTAGGAATTCACCTGGAATTCATTAGGTCACCTGAACCAATTCGGGTGTCAACCGTAAGAACGGTGGTTGCATAGCATGGTCAAAGACAGGACCTTGTGCCAGACCGACAAATTAAAAGGGTGAGCTTTACTATTGCTCCTACAAAGGATAGTAATTGCGTCCGACACGTTTATAGACCATAATCAAAAGCATGTCAGGGGACATTGCCTTAACAGTTGCTTGTTCAACGCTTTCCTTTATAACCGGACGGTAGTTTACCGAAAGGTAATATACGGGACAAGTAAATTGGACGTGTTGCTTTCCTAATACAAGGTTAGCAAGTGGGTGACACAAAACCGCAAGTTTTGAGCTAAAATTTTCAAAAATGAAACCCACCAAACCCACAAAAATAATTTGCAAACACCGGTGAAGGGTTATTTCGGAAAACTTATCTAGGGTAAAAGCTAGATTTAATTTTTAAAAGATCAAATGTTTTCATAAAGATCCAATTTCCTTAAAGAATCTAAATTTTATAGTCATGTGGCACTGTAAACCATATCGTTACTACCATTGTTTATACCGCCGTATAGAAATTACTGATGTACAAAGTGTGAAGAATAAAGAAGTGATTCTATTATTTCAAGAATATATTGCTTGAGGACAAGCAACGCTCAAGTGTGGGAATATTTGATAATGCTAAAAACGAACATATATTTCATAGCATTATTCCTCAAGAAAGACAAGCTTTTAGTTGCAATTGTTCTATTTACAAGTGATATTCGTTTAAATAATAAATGGTGAAGACAAAAGACAGATTCGACGAATTGAAGACGCAAACGACCAAAAAGCTCAAAAGTACAAAATACAATCAAAGAGGTTCCAATTATTGATAAGAAACGTCTCGAAATTACAAGAGTACAAGATTCAAAACGCAAAGTACAAGATATAAAATAGTACGCAAGGACGTTCGAAAATCCGGAACTGGGACCAGAGTCAACTCTCAACGCTCGACGCAACGGACTAAAAATTACAAGTTAATTATCTGGGTGAGCTGTAAAAACGATCTCCGCGACTCTCGGAGTTTAAAGAAGGAATGGGCCGCGAGTCGCGGAGCCCCAAAAACTGAAACTCCCTATAAAGTCGAACGAATTTTGATCCATTTTAAAGATATAATTCAATCTCTCTCTATATATGTATACGTAAATATATTTATATTTATATTTTAATTTTAATTTTAATTATAATTCTAATAATAAGGGTATGTTAGCGAATGTTGTAAGGGTGTAAGTCGAAATTCTGTCCGTGTAATGCTACGCTATTTTTAATCATTGTAAGTTATGTTCAACCTTTTTAATTTAATGTCTCGTAGCTAAGTTATTATTATGCTTATTTAAATCCGAAGTAATCATGATGTTGGGCTAATTACTAAAATTGGGCAATTGGGCTTTGTACCATAATTGGGGTTTGGATAAAAGAACGACACTTGTGGAAATTAGACTATGGGCTATTAATGGGTTTTATATTAACTAAAAAATACCTTGTTAATTTAATATACAAACTTATAATTCGACGTATTTATATATAACCACATACGCTTGACTGGGTACGGTGGGCGGGATATTTATAAATACCAATAATTATTCATTTTACCGGACACGGAACTGGATTAATAGTTAATAGACTTGTTGAAACAGGGGTGAATTACATTCAAGGGTAATTGGTGTAATTGTTAACAAAGTAGTAAAACCTTAGTTTACACGCAGTCGATAACCTGGTGTATTCATTAAACAAAGTATTAAAACCTTGTTACAATTCGAATCCCCAATTAGTTGGAATATTTGACTTCGGGAATAAGAATAATTTGACGAACGCTTTCGCTCTTTATATTTATGACTGATGGACTATTATGGACAAATCCGCATGGACATATTAAATAATCCAGGACAAAGAACAATTAACCCATGAGCATAAAACTAAAATCAACACGTCAAACATCATGATTACGGAAGTTTAAATAAGCATAATTCTTTTATTTCATATTTAATTTCCTTTATTTTATATTTAATTGCACTTCTAATTATCTCACTTTTATTGTTATCGTATTTAATTGCACTTTTTAATTATCGCAAGTTTACTTTATCGCACTTTTATTATTCGCAATTTCATTATCGTTATTTACTTTACGCTTTAAATTAAGTCTTTTATTTATTTAATATTTTACATTTGGTTTTAACTGCGACTAAAGTTTTAAAATCGACAAACCTGTCATTAAACGGTAAAAACCCCCCTTTATAATAATAATATTACTTATATATATATTTGTATTTTTATAAATTTAAACTAATATAGCGTTAAGCTTTGTAAAAAAGATTCCCTGTGGAATGAACCGGACTTACTAAAAACTACACTACTGTACGATTAGGTACACTGCCTATAAGTGTTGTAGTAAGGTTTAAGTATATCCATTCGATAAATAAATAAATATCTTGTGTAAAATTGTATCGTATTTAATAGTATATCCTTGTAAAATTTAATAGTATTTTATACACCTTAGCTTTAACTATCATATACATATAAATATACTAATATTTACTTAATTATATGCATATATATTTGAATATCCTTATATTTATACACAATATACTATTATAATATTATCGAAAAGATATAGTGTGAAGATATAACTATGTGAATAGTATTAAATTCATAAATCTTACACACATTACACATATTTGTTAAATTTTTTTGATGATTTCATTTTATAATATGAATATATTTTTGAAAAAAAAAAAAACTTAACATCCAACGAATACCTGATAACTCGCTTAATCCAACGGATATGGATATGAATATGTATCGATGAATTATATTTAAATAGATATGGATATGAATTTTAAAAATTAAATGGATATGAACATGGATGAAGGTGCACCCGATCCATATGTGATTTATTTTCATCTCTAGCTACATGCTGCTTTCATCCAAACCATAGCTGAATTGCTGATTACGGATTCTTGATGCTTAGTTTTTTGTTGGCTCCCATAAAATTCCTATCCTATCATCCTATATAGGAGTACAACTTAAGTGGGTGGTTTTAATCTTGCTTTATCGTCGAAGTTTCGGCACTGCAATTTCTTTCTCCACCCGGCTTGAATCTTCAAGTTGTATTCTAGTCATGTGGGTTTTTGAGTAGGAGTATTTTTTCCTACTTAGGCAATATCCCTCGAGTTTCTTAATTTGCATTTGTATAGCATTTTCTCGTTTCTATTCGTGTTTAGTATTTTCGATAGGATGTAAATGAGGCCTTTATGGCTACCTGTATGTATCTGTTTATATTTTTTAATAAAAGTTTGACTTTAAAAAAAAAAAATACTTAATTGGCCTCTATAGCAATTATGACTTTAAAGGCAAACATCTAAATGCAATTGACTTCTTAATTCTTAAATCAAATATCATGTCATTTTCCACACATGTCATTAATTACTGTATTTTATAATTTGTATTTCGTCAAGTCGGTGTTTAGATCAGGGTTTGTGATGTGTAATAGTAATTTATGTTGGAAATGAAAATGGAAAGGGTTAAGGCTATTGAGGGACTATATACTTTATGTTTTGTCCCAATGTAGTCCATGTACCCAAAAAATTACCATTATAGACTATATACTTTCAAAATATGTATCGATGTAATCCAAACTTAACCAGTAATCGGCTATACCCGTAATTAATAAATTTTTTTGTTATTTTTACCCGTTTTATTCCATTTAATTCAATTTACAATGTATGTCATTAACTTTACCAACTTACTAAACAAAAAACCCTAACCCTAATGTGAAGATCAATTGCGAAATTGGAGAAGAAAGGTACGTAATTGTTACTTCTTAAGATCGATTTCATAGTTAATTAGTCGATTACCTGCAATATCTTACCCTAATTTTTTCTGTAATTTTCAAAATGACTTCATTTTCGATTAACTTTCACCATGAAGGCACATTTTGTCCTGATCCTTTCGATTACATGGAAGGCGATGTAGATACCATCGATGAAGGAGAAAAAATATCAAAGTTGCCGTTCAATCAATTTTATAACCTAATCCATGATTCTGTGAGTTGTAAACCTAATCACCTTTATTATTGTGTTCCTGAAATTGAGTTAAAAAAGGGTTTAAGATACTTGAAACATGATGGTCATCTACATGAGTTCGTTAGTTTAGGTCAGAAACATGGTAGAATAGATTTATATGTTGAGCATCATAGTTATGATGTGATTGAGATGTTGAATATGTCTGATAAGGTTAAGAATGATGTGAAAGATATTAAATGCAAAGGTAAAGGTAAGGAAAAGGTATATTATGAATCAGATGATGAGGATGGGTTACCTGCAGTTGAGCCTGATGTAGAAGAACTAGTAAACCTTCATGTTGAGGGTGAAGATAATGTTATCATTCCTAATCTTCCTATTATGATCACAAGGGATCCATTCTTATCCAAGTTGTGTGGTGGATTTAAAAGTTGTGCTAATGATAATGAGGAAACAGCAGAAGATCCCCATGGTGTAGATAAGACACTTAATGAGGATGAACTTGAGGATGTTGGGATTGAAGATGAATTCAAAGCTAAATCTGGTGTAATGTATCCTATTTATAATCCAAATATTCCATGGAATAAAATGGAACCTATCTTAGGTATGAGGTTTGCTAATCCTGAAGAACTAAAGTTTAGTCTCACCAACTATGGGGTAGCAAATGGTTATCAGCTCTGGTATAGGAAAAATAACTTGAATTTTGTATTAGTTAGATGTGGGAGGGATCTTAGTAGTGGGGTATGTGCCAGTGGTAATAATAAGAGGACCAAAAAGGGAGATAAAATTGAGCAAACTGGAGAATCTAGTGAACAAGGAAAGAATAAGACTAAGGTTAACAAAGCAAAACGCAAAAATTGCAGGTCAAATCCAGTTGAGGGATGCCCTTTTAGGCTGTATGCATCATGGATGCAAAATGAACAATCTTTCCAAATTAAAACTTTGATCAATGAACACAATTGCACAAGACAGTTTGATTTGAATGCTTTGGTCACCTATAAATGGATTGCAAAACAGTTTCTGCAAGAAATCCTTGAAAATCCTCAAATGCCATATAGGATCATGAAAGCTGAAATTAAAAGGAAGTTTTTAATCAATGTGAGTTTGGGTCAGTGTAAGAGAGCAAAACAGGCTGCTCTTAATGAGCATGAAGGAGGGTTAAAAGAACATTATGCTAGGTTATGGGATTATAGAGATGCAATCATGAAGACCAATCCTGAATCCACATTTAAGATAGATTATGATGAAGGTGAAAATGGAAACTTTTATTTCACCAGGATGTATATTTGTTTCAAAGGTTTGAAAAATGGTTGGAATTATGCTTGTAGAAGAGTAATTAGTCTTGATGGTTGTTTTCTCAAATCTACATGTAAGGGTGAATTATTGACAGCTATGGGTAGAGATGCAAATAATCAAATATTTCCAATAGCTTGGGCTGTAGTTAGTGTTGAAAATAGAGACAACTGGTGTTGGTTTATTTCTTCATTAAGGGATGATCTTAATTTGGCAAATGGAGAGTACTTGACAATTATCTCTGATGGTCATAAGGTATGGTTTAAACAGTTTTTGATCTTAATTGTACACTTTATCACTTGTATTAAACATTACACTTTATCACTTGTAATAATTGAACAGGGTCTAATAGATGCTGTTGCTACATGGTTACCTGGGGCAGAACACAGACAATGCACAAGGCATATTTATGCAAATTTCAAAAAGAAATGGAGTGGTGTTCATTGGAGAAAGTTATTCTGGATGGCAGCCTCAACTACAATGAAGAATAAGTTTGATGGAGTAATGCAGCAGATAAAAACTTTAGATGTTGAGGCTTACAAATACTTGATAGATAAGAATCCAAATACATGGTCTAGAGCCTTCTTTGAAATGGATAGATGTTGTGTGGCATTTGAGAATGGGATTTCAGAAAGCTACCACAATGTTATTGAACCTGCAAGGCATAAACCAATAATATCTATGCTTGAAGATATTAGGGTTTATATAATGCAGAGAATTTTCAACATGAATCAAAAAGCACAAGATTTGCAAGATTTTATATGTCCATCTGTTAGGAAGCACTTAGAGATCTTAAAAAAGAAACTTGGGTATGTTCTTCCTTTTTATATTTATATGGTATATGTTCAACTTACTTGTTTTTATATGTCCATCTGATACTGGTATATGTTTAACAGTAACTGGAGTGTGTATCCAAGTATTTATCAAGAGTTTGAAGTAATTGGGTTTGAAGAATCTTACAGTGTTAACCTAGCTACTAGGAAGTGTAGTTGTAGGTTGTGGGATGCAAGTGGGATACCATGTGTTCATGCTGCAAAGGCATATTCATTTGTATACAAAGATCCTGATGAAGGTGTGAGCAATTGGTATACTAAATAGATGTGGTTATCTGCATATAGTTATCCAATCCATCCAGTCACATTTAACTGGGGTCAAAGTGAACTTGATCCTATTCTTCCACCAATTAATAGGAGAATGCCAGGTAGACCAAAAAAGAAAAGAATCAGAGATCCAACAGAAAATGATTATGAAGTTAGTAGGGTTGGAAGGGTTATGACTTGTAAGAATTGTTGGGAAAAGGGTCACAATAAGGCTACATGTAAAAACCCAACACAAGAAAAACCCCCACAACAAAGACCCAAAAAACAAACAACTGGTAGAGGTGGCAGGGGTGTATCTACTAGAGGTGGTAGAGGTGGCAGGGCTGGTGCAGGTATCTCTACTAGAGGTGGTAGAGGTGGCAGGGGTGGTGCAAGGGGTGGTGGTAGAGGTGGTAGAGTTGGTAGGGGTGGTAGAGGTTGCAGGGGTGGTGAACAAGATGAACAAGCTGGGGATGAACAAGCTGCAACAAATGAAACTGCAACAAATGAAAGTAGAGTTGGAACTGCTACAAATGAAACCGGAGATGAACAAGATGCAAATGAAACTGGAGTTGTTCAAGAAAAGACTACAAACCCAACTTTGAAAAGAACAAGAAAGCCATCTGAAAGAATATTCAACATGAAAAAGGCATTCAAATATGATAAGGATGGGTCAGGTTCTAGTGTGGATAAACCTTTTAATTTGCAAGATTGAAAGAAGGGTTCTGTTTGTATGTTGGTCAATAGTGGTCACAACTTTTGATGTACATTTTGTGAAATGTAATGCCAACTTGTGTTTTTGTACTACATTTATGTTGTATCTCTGTAAAGTAATGCCAACTTGTGCTTTTGGTGCATTATTGCCAACTTGTGAACTTAGTGCAATTACTTAGACACACAAAGCAAACAAGAATACAAAAGTACTACAACTTGGTGCATTTCATTCAATCAATTAGATCTTACATCGGATACAACATGAATCAACAACCAAAAAAACTTGTAAACAAGCTTTAATACAGCTTCAACCACAAAGCAAACAACAAAATTACAAGAAATAAACAACATTTTTTGTAAAAATTCATGTTTTCTGTTGTCTTCTTCAACTCCAATTGCATATTCTTCACTTCAATTTCACATTCTTCAACTCTCTGTCTGTATATCAACGCATTGATACATTGTTTTTGATCTTATAATTGTACTTACAGATGAATTCGGGCAAACCAAAAACCTTCTTGCAGGGTTGTTTTTGGTAAAAGAAATTCGTTCCTTCATGACTAGGCCACAACCACATAAGCTTGACGGATTAAAGGGTTAGTGGGAAATAGCGAAGAAGAAGAAGCCATCGTAACTTATTAATCGCTTCAATTTTGAGAATTAAGGTGGGTGAAATCGATTTAGGGTTTATATGAACATGTATTTTCGAATCTGAGAAAAAAAGGGGTATAAAAGCCACGTTATTTACTGTTCCAGGTTACCAAGTTAATTTTGTTAATAATAACACGTTTCAATAAAGTATATAGTCTATAATGGTAATTTTTTGGGTACATGGACTACATTGGGACAAAACAGAAAGTATATAGTCCCTCAGTAGCCTTAACCCAAATGGAAATAGAAATAGAATGTTCAAAAATAAGTCTAATATTTTGAGCGTATGTGAACTGGTTAAACCTTTTTCAGATGTTTTTTAATTGGATGAAAGGCTGATTTGGGTAGAGATTAGTGGACTTCCCATTCGTAATTGGGGATCCAAGGCGTTCATAGTAGTAGCTAATCTTGTAGATTTCTCTTTTTTTTTTCTTTTTAAAAAGCAAAACTTTGGTATTCATTAAAACGAGCATAATGTACAACAAGCCATTACAAACGACAAACAAGCCGAATGGGAAGAACGACTAACGACTAATTACAGATTACAACAAAAAATCAAATAGCAGGGAGTATTTTGCCCGGATCCAGAATTACATTTGGATTAGAAATCCATTCCAACCAATCGGTCTTTCCATTCTTCCATAGTCAATATATCCACTCGAAGGCGCAAGTTTGAAGTTCTTGAAAAGCAATAGGGATCATCCATTTTTGGTTTTAGAAAAGAGTTTTGTTTTTATTTTGCCAAATGATATACGAACATACCCAAATACATGCTTGCCATAGCTTTTTAAACGAGCCCGTATAACCACTTTGGGAAGAAACTGTGAGGATGTTTTCTACCGAAATGTTGGGCGGCAATTGGCTCTGCCACCATCGATATACTCGACCCCATAATTCCTTGGTGAACGGGCAATGAAGTAGACTATGTATTGCTACTAAAGAGATGGACCATGTGAATTGTGTAAAAAAAGTTAATGGGTCTGTAGTCGAAGTCCACATTAAAGAAGTTGGTTTATGGAGCATTGATTTGGAAGAAGAAAGTGAAGAGGATGATGAGAAGGGGAGTGTACAGTTGGACTCCTTATTCAAAAATGATGCTTCGAATAATCGAATGCTTCTGATGAACAAGAGTGTTGAAGAGGATTACATGCGCGAGGTTGGTGTGGAGGCTTCGGTTAATCAATACTCTAGCTCAGAAGATAATCCAGGTACCGAGGTGCCTGTCTAAAACTGTGTCGATGAATATGTTAGTGAGATTTGTTAACACCTATTTCCTTATAAGGTGAGGCTTAGTGTGTCAACACAATACTAGAAGTAATCTAGCTTTAGGAGAGCGGAGTGTTGCCGATTGATGTTTACCCTTGGGAAATAATCCCTGCAGACCCGGTTCACAAGTATAGAAACTTGTGGGGTGGCTTAATCAATCTGTCGTCCGTAGAGCGTAAAGGTGCTAGCCGGATGACTTCTAGTGAGAGAAAGTAGAGAGAGAGAGAAGTGAAGTCTCAGCTCTTAAAGTTGTCAGAATATCTGAACTGTGTAAAATGACGACCCAAGGGGTCTATTTATAGTGTCAGATCCACCAGATTGCTCGGGGACACGTGTCAAATGATGATACGTTCTGTTATTCGTGATCCGAAATTTATGCTGAAGGTGGCGTTCTCCGACCAGGGCTTACGCGCTAGGCGACCTTCAGGGCTTACGCATGACGGAGTAGCCTATACAACGGAGAACGCTGGACGGATAACTCTACAAAACTGCTGTTTCCAGCCTTCCTAATGCTACTTTTATGCAACCATTATGCCTTTTATGCGTGTATACCATAGGATACACCATTAAGTCCCCCCAGTTTAATGACTTAAGCGTTTGAAAAATGATTAAGTTGTTAAACTTTTGATAACGCATGCCAAACTAGCCTGTTTATCGCCCATTTGCAACGGGGAAAACATTACAGGCATTAAATGCAGACAAATTTTTCTGACGCTGTTATGATTAATTTTGCACGGTTGAGATCCTCCACGCGACTCCAGCTGTAAAAAGTGTTATTTTGTACTCCACGTTTAAACTCGCCCGTACACGTGTCTCAATCGTGGCCATAAAAATTTCATCGATGAACTCCTATATAAACCGTCATAACCCTTTTACCTTCCCTTTTTTACCTTTGCCAAGATCTGAAAAGCACATTTCTCCCCAAATCTTCATCGCATTCTTCAATTTTCAACTTTTTAAGGTTTAGTATCTTTCCAAGGTCAGTTATACTTCATCCTTCTGCTATTTTCTTCTTGTTGATATCTTTTTACTGTATTATCATAGCTTCTACTCCAAGTACTGGCCAAGAACACGCAAAGCCTTCTTCGTCAAATACCGCTAACATTCCAGAAGTTAGCACGATGGCTTCATCATTGACAAGTGAATACTTAGATGGTTTAAAGATTGCCTTCCGCCATCTTAATCAATACAACCATGTTCTTCCCACCAACAAACAAACTGCTGACAACCATCCTGACGGAAAAATTACTTTATACGCTTTAAAAATTACCCACGGCAACCTCCGTGTTCCCCTTACTAACTTTCTTCTTCGTCTTCTTAGATATTATAAGGCCTGTCTTAGTCAGATGCATCCCCATGGCCTTCAAAAAATCATCCTTTTTGAAATGTACTGCAATGCTACTAATATAAAGCCTCGCATTAAAGTTTTTATATCCTTGTTTAGAATTCGCACAATTAGTGACTGCTGGCTTACTATTGATAGTAAGCGAAATACTCATTTTGTTGGTACAAATAGAGTTTCAAATTTGAAGGACTGGAAAAGTCCATTTTTCTTTGTTGATGAGACTGTTATTCCGGAGGAGTACTCCGTTTCCCGGGAATGGGGTGCTATTGATGCTGGTGTAGGAAAGGGTGTTAAGATTTCTGCCGTAGAGCAGCGGATAGTAAATAACTTGAAAGAGCTCCGCCTTCCGCCATGATCATACGAGAGGTATGAGGGAATTCTTGTGCTGTGCAAAGTGAGTCAAGAATGGTCGAGCACTTCTGTGCCAGTACTTCGTGAGAAAAACCAGGGTAGGATGTGATATGATCATCCTATTTTATATATAAATGCGTTTCTACTACTTGTCATGTTTGCTTATATTGCTGTTCATGTTCAATTTTTGCAGCCAACTCCGTGATGCAGGTTCGTTCTGCTCTTTTATCCGTTGATCTTGATGATGAAGTGGAGGTCACTGCTCGTGACAAAACTGCTGAAGAGCTAGAGGCGGAGAGAGCTGCAGCTGAGGCTAAAGCTGCTGCTGATGCTGAAAAGGGGGAAGAAATCATTGTTAGCAGCTCGGACAGTGAATCTGGGTCTGAACAGACAGACACTGAGCAGACAGCGGATGACACCACCACCGCCGAGCAGCAGACATCTGGTTCGGTTGATATCACGGGTGAAACAAACCCCACCCCCCTCCAACCCAAAAGACAAGAAAGAAGAGCATAGGCTCTAAGAGGGTGAAAAGTACAGAGGGGGTCAAAAGAAGAAACGCAGAAAAAGTATGTCCATTCTGCTCTTTCTTGATAATGCACATGTTTTTGCTTATAACTGTTATGTTTGTTCATACTCTAATTTGTTCTTGTTAGTGATTTTAGCAGAATCTGATGATAGCCAAGGGAAGGCTACTGAGGGCAGTGAACGGGTACCGGAGGAAAACCGTGAGAGTGAAGGAGATAAAACACTAAAAACTCCAGACTACAACTTCACTCCCTTTAATGAATCTGAGTTTGAACAGAGGACGGAGGACGATGCCTCTTATCGTTCTCCTCCTCTCAACACTGGCAACCCTGCTGTCACATCATCAAATGTGCAAGTGCCACAAGTTCCTGCTCATGTTAGTACGTTGCAAGCACTCATTGATTATCCTGCTACTAAGAGCAAAGGTTTTGCAACTGCTCTTCAGGTATTAATTATTAAATCATCTGTATGCTTGTACTTGCAATTTATTTATGTAATCTTGTAATATTTAATCATAATATTTTGCTGTTGCAGGTTGTGCTATCCCTGAGTTGAAACCTCAGTTAAACGCTCTCCGTTCTGAACAACTCAGGGAATCAACTGCTGCTACTTACTTGCTACTAACCAATCAGCTGGAGTTCGTCCTGCAACTGCAGGAGCATCAGGAGTCTATTCTTGCTATAGCCCATAAAGATATAGCTGAAGGTGCAAATGCTCGTAAGAGAGCTGCTGATGCTGAGCGTGCCTTGAGTGACGCTCAGAAAACAATAAAAGCTAAGGAGACGGAGCTAAAAAATGCTCTAGATGCTGCTACTGCCCTGCAAGAGGAGAAAGACAAGTTGGTGGATGCTGAGAAGAAAAGGTTTGAGGAGTTGCAGGTGAAAGTAAGCGAGCTGGAGAAGCAGCTGAATGCAGAGAGGGAAAAATCTGCTGGGCTTCTCCAGAGGGCGGAGAAGGGTGAGAGCAACTTTGCCGAGCTTAAGAAGGGTATTCCGGGTTTGATAGCGAAGGTGCTTAGATCCATTCTTGTGAGGAATCCCTACAATGATTATGTTGATGCTATACGCACCCATGCTATTGCTAATGTGACAGACAAATTGACCAGACGCCTTGCTCCAAACAAGTCTCTCCCTGCTGCTATTACGAATCTGATGCCACCTGGAACCCTAGAGAAGGTTGATGAAGCTAGAGACAGATTGATTAATCTGAAGATAGATGTTTATGATGAAGTATGCAGCAGAGAGGAGTCCTCTGCTGAGGACATGCTTAATGTTGAATTTTCATAAATTTGTAACCATTTGATGAGCAACCGTTTGTAATAAACATTGATAACTTGAATGCCCCAAATATACGCTTACTGTAGTGATTATGCTTTGCTTGTGTGCTTGCACCAAATACTTTAATGTTTGTTATGTATAACGAATCTGCTATGCACGAAGCATATCATAAAATTTTATGTACAACCGTGTATTGTACAACTGAACAGAGCATTTTTAAGGTAATTCGTTTTTGAACATTTTGCACTGTGAACTTCTGCCAAAGGAATAACACATGCAAAATTGAAATCCCACTTTACAAATATTATGCCTTCAAACAATTAATAGGATATTTAAAGTATGCTACATGCCTTCCATCATCAAATTGATGAGGAATAGTTATGGAGTGTTCTTTGAAGAGTGATTATAAAATAATCTTTCCGCCGTACGCCTTCCGTCATAAAGTATATGAGGAAGAATTTTTGAAATATTACATAAATATTAGTTATGAGTTAGTGACTTGTCCGTCATACGCCTTCCGTCATAAAGTATATGAGGAAGAATTGGTAAATATTTTTGCCTTCATATAAAATATAGAACTTCATTCTGTGAAGTAAGTTTTTTATAATGTTTGTCATGACAAGTATCTGAGTTTTGTATCATGCCTCGGTGCGTTCTAGTAAAACTTAAACGTTTTCTAGCCGATCCCTTGTGCCTTTTGCTGGCCGGCACAAAAGCTTCTGCCATCGGAGGTATAAAAATACACTCCTTCTGTGGGCAGGATATAAATGCAATGTTCTACATTTGTCACAGGTAACACTTTGTTTAAGAAAAATATAAAATTTATTGATCAGTACTGAGCAATACATAAACGATTGATGAAGAATTTAGGTGGATCAAGCCTAATTATTACATCATAAATGTTTAGTGTATGCTTATTGCGAATACATGCACTGTAAAAATGACCACAATGGTCTACAGTAAATTGATACACGTTTCTCTTCAGAAAATGCTAACAAACTGTGTTTATTGAAATGACAAATTCTGCTCTTGATAAAAATGATAACAAATTGCTTCTTCATACGCCGAGCACCCAGCGCTGTCCGGCCCAAACACTTGATTATGGAATGAAAAACTCCTGAACCTCATCTTCCCTAAACAACCGATTTCTCCTTCTTTGATTCATATTGCCTTCTGGTATGTTTGCAAATGTGGATCGTTCCCTTGTTGGTGCCACATACTGTGAGTGTATGGCGGCTACTCCGTTAGGAGTTGGGAATCTGATCTCTGCATGGGCCGTTAATGTTATCGCTCCAAATTTTGCTAACGCTGCCCGTCCAAAAAGGACATTGAATCGTGAATTACCATCCAAGATAGTGAAATCGATTGTTTAGGTTCTTAATAGTGGAAATGTTCCCAAAATGACCTCCAAACGAACTCTTCCCATTGCATTCACAGGCGCTCCTGTTAGCCCTGAAACCTTCAAACTCGTCTGCCTAACTCTTACCTGCACATGCCTTGGAAAAGCCTTGAAACAATGCCAATAAATGATGTCAGCCTCACTGCCTGTATCTGTGTAAATATGGCTGATGAACTTGTTTGCAATTTCTGCTGAAATGACCACTGGCTGAACAGACAAAGCCCAATTTTGAATTGGTTGAAAAATAATTGGAGCATATCTCCAGCTATCAACATTGTTATCCAACTGCTCACCGTCCTCATAGTGACTTCCATTCAACCACACCATTTTGATTACAACGTCTGGAGTTGATTCACGCTCCGTGATCCGGTTTCCGTACTGATTTCTGTTATCTCCTCCGCCATGCTCTTCCCTTCTTCTGTTATCTCCTCGACGACCTCTTCCACCATCATTCCTTTGCCATCCAAATTTCCTACGAGGATCATTCCTCCTGTATTGTTTGCCTGGTAACAAGTAGTTTAACTCTCCTGCTTTGATCTTTGTGATGATCTCTCTCATCAGGGATTTGCAATTATCTGTATCATGACACCATGCTTCATGAAAGTCACACCATAGTTCAGTTTTTGGACCTTCTCTTTCTTCCATGGGTGCCGGCGGATTGAAAGTGGTCCGGATTGGTTCAGTGAAAAGAATCTCTTTTGGAGTTTTAGTCAGTGCCATTATCAATGGATGCCTCTCTATTGGCCTTCTATTGTGATGAAAATCATTGGGATGGTTGTAGCCTCTCCATCCGCCATTAGAATTGTCATTCCTCCTCTGATTTCTGTCAAAGTACTGCCCTCCGTTGTGTGGTTTGCTACTGCTGCTGCCATCAAACTTATTCATCCCCCGCTCACCGGCTCGAACATGCTTCTGTGCAACTTCCAAAGCCTGATGTAGAGTCTTTGGCAAGTCATACCTTAACGCATGAACAAGTGCACTAAACTGTCGCAGATCCAGACAGAAAATAAAACCAGATACTAGCTGAGATTCTAGACAATCAGGTATCTTCTGTGCTTCAAGTGTGTATGAAAGGACCCGTTCATATACATTATAAACGATTCACAATAGTTGATTACATCGCGAGGTATTTGACCTCTATATGATACATTTTACAAACATTGCATTCGTTTTTAAAAGACAAACTTTCTTTACAACGAAAGTTGACGGCATGCACACCATTTGATAATACATCCAACTATAATTGACATAATAATAATCTTGATGAACTCAATGACTCGAATGCAACGTCTTTTAAAAAATGCCATGAATGACTCCAAGTAATATCCTTAAAATGAGCTAATGCACAGCGGAAGATTTCTTTAATACCTGAGAATAAACATGCTTTAAAGTATCAACCAAAAGGTTGGTGAGTTCATAGGTTTATCATAACAATCATTTCAATATATTAATAGACCACAAGATTTCCGTTTATAAATATATGTACACTCGCAAGTGTATAAAAGTATTCTATAAGTTGTAGGCACCTGGTAACAAGCCTTAACGTTCATGTTTTACCCTCTAAAGTACACCAGATCAGGTGTGTTTAAAATAACCTCGAAGTACTAAAGCATCCCATAGTCAGGATGGGGTTTGTCAGGCCCAATAGATCTATCTTTAGGATTCGCGCCTACCGTACATAGACAAGTAGTTTAATGTTACCAAGCTAAGGGTATATTTCTGGTTTAAACCCACGTAGAATTAGTTTTAGTACTTGTGCCTATTTCGTAAAACATTTATAAAACAGCGCATGTATTCTCAGCCCAAAAATATATTGCAAAAGCAAATAAAAAGGGAGCAAATGAAACTCACCATACTGTATTTCGTAGTAAAAATACATATAACGTCATTTAACAAGTGCAAGGTTGGCCTCGGATTCACGAACCTATATTAATTATATATATTTATATGTTGGTCAATATTTGTCTAACAATTTTTGGTCAAGTCATAGTGTACCACAATCCTAATGCTCGAGACTAATATGCAAAAGTCAACAAAAGTCAACTTGACCCAAAATGACTTCTAAAATTTATACGTGTTTATTATATAACTTAACTATAGTCGTTTTATATATTTAAATATATTTATTAGATTTTATAATAATAAAAGTCATTTATTAATAAAAATTTATATTAACTTTTATATATGATAAAATATACTTTTATATATCTTAAGTAGTAAAATTTATAAAGTTCACTTAATATCGTAAAACTATAGTGGTAAGTATTATTAATGTAATTATATTACACGTGGTGAAAAATATCTTTGTATCCCCTATTTATTTGATAAAATAATATTGATCATAATAATAATAAGTAAAAGTTGTATTATTTTGTAATAATAATTATTATTATTCTATAAAAAAATAACAATATTTATATTTACTAAAAATGGTATTATGATAAAATGATAATACTAACATAATAGTAATAATGATATTTTATAATAACAATGATATTTTTATTAAAATAATAACGACGATAGTAATGATTACAATAATACTAAAATTCAGTTGACTATAACTTCTAATTCGTTCATCGAAACTATTCAATATCTAAATGAAAAGTTCTTACTTTTTCGCTAGCTTTCCAATGACATGCATATCATATACCCTATCTCAGTAGCATATGTATTTAATTCAGTATTCAACAAACCTATCTAAGGACAATATCGAATGTACAAGCATGCATAATCCTATATACTCGAGCACTAGTCAGGGATACACTATTGATATATAAAAGTTAAGTTATGAGTGCTCACGTATCAATATTGAGATTCAATATTGCAGGAAAGTACGTAGACGCAACGGAGATGATAAACACTAGATTGACCTCACGAGCATACCCATAAACCATACTCATCACCTCCATAGCTATAACCCATAATTTCCTTAGCTTCGACTCATTTAAAAAAAACTATTTTGAAATCACTCGGACATCACTCCGTCGTAATATTTTATGTATACTAATAATATCTTGAAATAATACAGAGCATGCATATATATATATATATATATATATATATATATATATATATATATATATATATATATATATATATATATATATATATATATATATATATATATATATATATATATATAATCGATTGAGAGAGTTTTAGAGAAATATATTTTCAAGTTTCTACGAAATAATGAAACCTATTGAATTCTATTTATAATAGATTTTTGAATTATTAAAGTGAATTATTAAAGTATGAATTATTAAAGTGAATTATTAAAGTATGAATTATTAAAGTGAATTATTAAAGTATGAATTATTAAAGTGAATTATTAAAGTTAAAGTAAAGTAAAAGTAAAGTAAAGATAAAGTTAAAGTATAGTAAAAGTATAAAAACTATGTATGTATAATACGCATATAAATATATATAATATTAATTTAAATCGTTATATATATTTAATGAAATAAAATATAAATATCGTTATATTTATTATACTGGTTAAGTAATGAGTTGTCAAAAGTGATTCTATATATTTATAAAAGTTATATACGTTTTAATAATAAAGTTCTTTTTAAACTGAAAACGTTTTTGTACGTTTGAAAATAGATTAATAGAATATTATGGAAACCAATTCTCCACTAGCTTTTGTCTAACTTTCGTAAATGACACTTTTTATTTTTATTTATAAGTAGCTTTACAAATTATTCCGAATATCGTTAAGAGGAATAGATTTTCTCAAATCATAGTGGACCTCTCAACAGAGACTTGTAATCATAATTCAATGTTTCTGATAATTCAATCATTTAATATATTTTATTTAATTTCATCGATAATCATATTGAAATAAATACGTTCATATAAAGCATTATATGTTTAAATACTTTGTTGACATTTTCAATTTATAACATATATACATATACATACATATTCATATATGTTCATTTAATGGTTCGTGAATCATTGGAATTTGGTTGAGGTTTAAATGAATGTATAAACATAGTTTAAAATCCTTGAGATTTAACTTAACAAACATTGCTTATCGTGTCAGAATAATATAAAGATAAAGTTTAAATTTAGTCGAAAATTTCCGGGTCGTCACAGTACGTACCCGTTAAAGAAATTTCTTCCCCGAAATTTGATAGAAGTGGTTATGGCTAACAATGAGAATGTTATTATGACGTAACGATTATGAATTTTTATCATGTCTAAGAAGTATGGATAAAATAATTCGATTACTATAAGCATATGAGGGAAGTTATCGTAAATGAAGGAAATAAGATTATAGTGATTCGTCATATCTTTTGACATCATCACAATTGATCTCCAAATTTAAAGAAAATCTTTGTAATCTAGGTTGGATTTGATGCTTCGGTGATTAAGGAGATTATGATTCTCTTCGAATTAATACGATATTCCATCTTGATTTCTCTGTCGGGTATTTAATTATAAATCCACCTCCTTCGTTTCCTTACAACTCACACCTTTTATTCTTTCTCCCTCAACTCATATTTTAAAGTATTTGTCAATATGCTTCATCAAGTACTGATTCTCGATATACTCCTCACTTTCATATCTGTCGTTCTTCTTTTCCATCTGCCTCCGGAAGAATCTATTTACTTCTACTATACTCTCGGTTTTATAGTGTTTTTAGTTCTTCCGTGTCTTTATATTGCTATATGCATCGATATATATGGTTTATAATTTTTGGGTGGTTGTTGGGTTTTATATCTTCCCTTATATTTCAAAGCCCCTGCTTTTGTCTTCTGTAATCATTGACATCCACAGTTAATGCTCCCTTCTATTTGCTGCGATTTATGCTCCAATTTCTATTTTGGAGTTTTGTCCTTTCGTTTCTTCTTCTTGCGATTAAGCAACGTTTGTAATGGTCCAGTATTCGCAGATATGAATTTCAGAATGAACATAGTTAATGTTCTAAGAAGGAAATGGTAATGGCACGATCTTGATTTGTTAATTTACCAGAATTCCCTGAAAAGACCGAATCATCAAGAAAATATATTCTTGATATTTTTAGAGATTAAATAGAATACAAGAGTCGTGTAACATGGAACATGATGACGGCATGGTCTGTGAATCGTCATGTCCCATTAGAAACTCAGCATGACTTACTGTAATATAATCACGTTGATCAAGTGTCATTATATTATACTAACTCATGTTTCAGTTCCCAACACTACTTCAAAACATTCATAATTTAAACTCGAAAGTTTATAGAATATAGAAACTAATATTTTCTTATATGATGTAACACTGATAGCGCAAAGAGATAAATGACTTCAGATAAGATTAGTTGTGAAAATATCTTCAGAAATATCGCGGATATTTATAATGAAAGATATGATAATATCTTAGAATTTTTAATATTGATGGATGATGATGAAGATTTTTCTGTAAAGGTTTAGAATAAAGAGTAAGGTATTCGTTAATGACTTTAGCAGGCACTGAATCATTTGGATTCTTTGAATGCAGATTTAGTCTTTGTGATTTGTCCACAGCCTCCTTCATAGTCTGTTCAATCCGTTTTCCAGTTCCAAACCTTCTCTTTTTCTCAGCTTGACCACCTTACTATTCTTTGTCATCAAACTTTTTAGTGTAAAGATCGTTTACAGTTTTTGATGCTTCGTCAGCATTTCAAGAACTAGTTTGCAGTTCAAAATATTTTTCAGAACTTCACATTCAAAGTATGTAAGTCAAGGAGATAGACGTTTTACGTACACATATAACTGTTGGCATAGACATGCTGCGAGATTTCAAAATACTGGTTACTGTTTTCCAATGATTCGTATGACAATTCTCGTTACAAGATGCGAATGAGTAAATGATGTGATTTCAATAAATATAATGATTTTTCGAAAAGTCAAAGATAATTGAAGTTGTTGGTAAGTTTATTGCTAAGGTGGCGAGATATGAAAGGTCCCCAGTAACGATGACGAAAGGGCAACGTATCTATCGAGGTTATAATAAGACTAGTCCGACTGAAAAGTCAAAGTTGACTTGCTGGAGCTGTGACAAAACTGTCTACTTTGAAAAGGAATTGAAAAGTCATTTTAGCTAATAAATGCCAAAGGGTCTGACACGGATACGCATCAAAATATGACTTTGGCTTCGAGAGCTTTTTAGGTACATAAATGTGGGTAATATGTGGTTGGATCATCATCTCGATTGTTCATTGTTTGAAGTGTCTTCGAAAACTTCGGAGAGTTTGAACACAGTTTATAATCGTTAATATACATATGATGTTACACAGTTTTGAAGTCAAAGTATAGCTTTGAAAGATGTAGGAATCTAAGAGTGATGTCTTCTGTTAAATCATGACTTGGATTTTGATTTGTCAAAATCAGAATGCGTAATCAAATTTGGGTAAGAATGGTTGTTTTGATTACTATACAAGAATGTATATTGTTGTGAGATTTTGGGAGTATAGTTGATGATTTGCTTAATCAGATTCGAAAAATGTAACATATTAATTGTGAATTTATATATCTCTCGGGTATTACCTACCCGTTAAAAAAAATTTCACAATTAATATTTTGTACAACAGAATTTTATTACAGTCTTTATGAAAATATATATGTGCATATTTTCTTCAGATGTAACATAGATTTAATGAGTTAATATTAAATTAAACTCATTTGATTTACGGTTGAAACTAGAACTGAATAATCCATAAAGACTTTAGAAATTACATAACTTACGGAGTATTTATTCAATAAAATTGAAATTATGAATTAATACTTCGTTATTTGTTGGTGTTTGTAACCCTTGCACCATATTCTCTAAAGCCATTACTCGAACACGAAGCGCGTTGACTTCTTCTATTACACCGGGGTGATTGTCGGTTCGAACGAGCGGATAAATAAAATCTAGAATTTGATGTAGTATATAATCGTAACGAGATACTCTGGAAATGAGAGAGAAAATGGTGTTTCGGACCTATTCGCTGGTAAGTGCTTCAGGTTCATCGCCAAGAGGGCAATGTGGTGGATGGAATGGATCACCTTCTTCTTGTCTACAATTATTGAAGAGGCTACGAACCTATCCCCAATTCATCCAGAATAGATGATGGCTAATTGGTTGATCCATTCCGGTCACACTGCTTTCGGAGCTTGAGTGGGATTCCATATCGAAATTCGAGGGACTTGAACTAATGACGAATTCCATTTCGTTCGAGTGAATAAAGGATTTTCCGATATGAAATGATTTTTCGGCTATCGGGTAGTATTCTAATTACATAGAATATCTATATATATAGCGCAAAAGATTTCGTAGATTACGGAGAAATTTACGGGATATGTCAGGCAAAGTTTACAGTAACAGATACGCTAAGATATGGATTAGCAGATACGCTAAGATATGAATTTTGTCTATACACTATTCATGAAATCAATGCAGTAAGACGTGTCTAGACTAAGAATGATAAGTAGGCAATTTTCGACAAAAATTATAAGCAAAACTTTTGACATGCAGACACGGTCGAAGTCCAGACTCACTAATGCATCCTAACAACTATCAGTTAGACACACTAATGCAGACCTGGTTCGCTAAGACCACCGCTCTGATACCAACTGAAAGGACCCGTTCATATACATTATAAAAAATTCACAATAGTTGATTACATCGCGAGGTATTTGACCTCTATATGATACATTTTACAAACATTGCATTCGTTTTTAAAAGACAAACTTTCTTTACAACGAAAGTTGACGGCATGCACACCATTTGATAATACATCCAACTATAATTGACATAATAATAATCTTGATGAACTCAATGACTCGAATGCAACGTCTTTTAAAAAATGCCATGAATGACTCCAAGTAATATCCTTAAAATGAGCTAATGCACAGTGGAAGATTTCTTTAATACCTGAGAATAAACATGCTTTAAAGTATCAACCAAAAGGTTGGTGAGTTCATAGGTTTATCATAACAATCATTTCAATATATTAATAGACCACAAGATTTCCGTTTATAAATATATGTACACTCGCAAGTGTATAAAAGTATTCTATAAGTTGTAGGCACCCGGTAACAAGCCTTAACGTTCATGTTTTACCCTCTAAAGTACACCAGATCAGGTGTGTTTAAAATAACCTCGAAGTACTAAAGCATCCCATAGTCAGGATGGGGTTTGTCAGGCCCAATAGATCTATCTTTAGGATTCGCGCCTACCGTACATAGACAAGTAGTTTAATGTTACCAAGCTAAGGGTATATTTCTGGTTTAAACCCACGTAGAATTAGTTTTAGTACTTGTGCCTATTTCGTAAAACATTTATAAAACAGCGCATGTATTCTCAGCCCAAAAATATATTGCAAAAGCAAATAAAAAGGGAGCAAATGAAACTCACCATACTGTATTTCGTAGTAAAAATACATATAACGTCTTTTAACAAGTGCAAGGTTGGCCTCAGATTCACGAACCTATATTAATTATATATATTTATATGTTGGTCAATATTTGTCTAACAATTTTTGGTCAAGTCATAGTGTACCACAATCCTAATGCTCGAGACTAATATGCAAAAGTCAACAAAAGTCAACTTGACCCAAAATGACTTCTAAAATTTATACGTGTTTATTATATAACTTATCTATAGTCGTTTTATATATTTAAATATATTTATTAGATTTTATAATAATAAAAGTCATTTATTAATAAAAATTTATATTAACTTTTATATATGATAAAATATACTTTTATATATCTTAAGTAGTAAAATTTATAAAGTTCACTTAATATCGTAAAACTATATTGGTAAGTATTATTAATGTAATTATATTACGCGTGGTGAAAAATATCTTTGTATCCCCTATTTATTTGATAAAATAATATTGATCATAATAATAATAAGTAAAAGTTGTATTATTTTGTAATAATAATTATTATTATTCTATAAAAAAATAACAATATTTATATTTACTAAAAATGGTATTATGATAAAATGATAATACTAACATAATAGTAATAATGATATTTTATAATAACAATGATATTTTTATTAAAATAATAACGACGATAGTAATAATAATCATTTTAACAATAATACTAAAATTCAGTTGACTATAACTTCTAATCCGTTCATCGAAACCATTCGATATCTAAATGAAAAGTTCTTACTTTTTCGCTAGCTTTCCAATGGCATGCATATCATATACCCTATCTCAGTAGCATATGTATCTAATTCAGGATTCAACAAACCTATCTAAGGACAATATCGAATGTACAAGCATGCATAATCCTATATACTCGAGCACTAGTCAGGGATACACTATTGATATATAAAAGTTAAGTTATGAGTGCTCACGTATCAATATTGAGATTCAATATTGCAGGAAAGTACGTAGACGCAACGGAGATGATAAACACTAGATTGACCTCACGAGCATACCCATAAACCATACTCATCACCTCCATAGCTATAACCCATAATTTCCTTAGCTTCGACTCATTTAAAAAAAACTATTTTGAAATCACTCGGACATCACTCCGTCGTAATATTTTATGTATACTAATAATATCTTGAAATAATACAGAGCATGCATATATATATATATATATATATATATATATATATATATATATATATATATATATATATATATATATATAATCGATTGAGAGAGTTTTAGAGAAATATATTTTCAAGTTTCTATGAAATAATGAAACCTATTGAATTCTATTTATAATAGATTTTTGAATTATTAAAGTGAATTATTAAAGTATGAATTATTAAAGTGAATTATTAAAGTATGAATTATTAAAGTATGAATTATTAAAGTGAATTATTAAAGTATGAATTATTAAAGTGAATTATTAAAGTTAAAGTAAAGTAAAAGTAAAGTAAAGATAAAGTTAAAGTATAGTAAAAGTATAAAAACTATGTATGTATAATACGCATATAAATATATATAATATTAATTTAAATCGTTATATATATTTAATGAAATAAAATATAAATATCGTTATATTTATTATACTGGTTAAGTAATGAGTTGTCAAAAGTGATTCTAGATATTTATAAAAGTTATATACGTTTTAATAATAAAGTTCTTTTTAAACTGAAAACATTTTTGTACGTTTGAAAATAGATTAATAGAATATTATGGAAACCAATTCTCCACTAGCTTTTGTCTAACTTTCGTAAATGACACTTTTTATTTTTATTTATAAATAGCTTTACAAATTATTCCGAATATCGTTAAGAGGAATAGATTTTCTCAAATCATAGTGGACCTCTCAACAGAGACTTGTAATCATAATTTAATGTTTCTGATAATTCAATCATTTAATATATTTTATTTAATTTCATCGATAATCATATTGAAACAAATACGTTCATATAAAGCATTATATGTTTAAATACTTTGTTGACATTTTCAATTTATAACATATATACATATACATACATATTCATATATGTTCATTTAATGGTTCGTGAATCATTGGAATTTGGTCGAGGTTTAAATGAATGTATAAACATAGTTTAAAATCCTTGAGATTTAACTTAACAAACATTGCTTATCGTGTCAGAATAATATAAAGATAAAGTTTAAATTTAGTCGAAAATTTCCGGGTCGTCACAGTGTATCGCTTCATGAAATTACTCAAGGATTCATTGTGATGCATTGTGATCTCATGTGCATCAAGATGTGTCAAAGTACAGCTTCGAAGGTTTTGATACTGCATAACAAACTTTGCACGGAGGTCCAAATAACTGGTGATGCTTCTTGGCGGCAAGCTAGCAAACCATTCCCTTGCCATTTTCTGCAGCACCATTGGAAACATATGACAAGCTACCTCGTCATCCCAATGTTGCAACCTCATAGCGCCTTCAAACATGGTGAGAAAATCCTCAGGATCTGTTGTACCATCATAAAATCTAATTGCCGGTATGCTAAGATTCCTGGGCAACGAATAGTTAGCAATTCGATCAATGAAACACTGAGTGGATTCTGCCATAGCTGGTGGCTTTGTAGCTTGCTCTCCAGTAATGAGGGCGAAGAAATTATCTACAGCCACAGCACGGACGGCGGGCTGCACTAAGCGTTGCTTATATTTTGCCGGAGCTGTCTGCTTAAGGATGTCATTTAAAAGCAACACTGCCTGCTTCTCTGACATGAACTTATCTTTGTCAATTTCATCATCAGAGTCATTATTATCATAGCTCAGGTCATTATCATCCTCAAAATCATCAATAAAACTACCCAGCTTGTCAAGTAGCCTGGATAACCTGTATTTTGATATAGATTGCCTTTTCATGATTTGCTTGTCTTTGCCATCCGCCATCCGCCGAAAACGTATAAATGATGGACATCGCCGTGGTTGCATCAATGGTCGTCGCTCTGGATTAGTAACAAAATTTGGAAGTCTTTCTGCACTTTTGGTTGTCGTTTCTTCGATTACTGGCCTTTTCTCCGAATTAGTTGCCAAATGCTTAAGCCTTTCTGCAGTTTCAGCAACTGTTTCTTCAATCGTACCATCTAGTGGCGGAACAGGTACATCTTCAACAGTTATCATGTCATCAGTTGATGGATTGTTGACTGCTTCAAGTACAAATGGCGCTTCAGTTGTTTTTGTTCCTTATCTGTTTCGTGTGTTCTTTGCATTAGTGGATAGCGCCATTGTTAACACCTATTTCCTTATAAGGTGAGGCTTAGTGTGTCAACACACTACTAGAAGTAATCTAGCTTTAGGAGAGCGGAGTGTTGCCGATTGATGTTTACCCTTGGGAAATAATCCCTGCAGACCCGGTTCACAAGTATAGAAAATTGTGGGGTGGCTTAATCAATCTGTCGTCCGTAGAGATTAAAGGTGCTAGCCGGATGACTTCTAGTGAGAGAAAGTAGAGAGAGAGAAGTGAAGTCTCAGCTCTCAAAGTTGTCAGAATATCTGAACTGTGTAAAATGACGACCCAAGGGGTCTATTTATTGTGATGCCCCGTACAAAACCATCGTGTACGAATCATCAACAACAGGATCATTACAAGGTTAAGTACTATATGCGTTTTCAAAAAGTGTTTGCATTCATTAATAAAGTGATGTCTAAACCAACATCGAATGTTTTACAATCCAAAAGCATGCTTCACTAAGTAGAAGAAAATAATAAGTGTATGTGACCACAACGGTCGTTACAAGTCATAGTTCAAAAGTACTAATGTTTGAATGCAAAATAAAGTAGTTAATACGATAACAACTCTAAGCAGCGGGTGTCTACAGCACGACTAGTACACAGCGGAAGCTAACCTCAAGCACCTGAGAAAAACATGCTTTAAAACGTCAACACAAAGGTTGGTGAGCTTTAGTTTAAGTATAACAGTAAGTAAGGTAGGCCACGAGATTTCAGTGCTACAAAGAGCGTTTCAAAACAGTATTATAAAGTATATGTTAACCGTGGGCACTTGGTAACTAACTTAACGTTTATACCCCCTGAAAGTTCACTTGGCAAGTGCGTATGTTTACGAAGTATTAAACACTCGTTAAATGCTAGCGCTACTAGCCCGAGTGGGGATGTCAAACCCTATGGATCCATATCTAAGATTCGCGTTCATGGTTCAAAAACCAATGATTAAACGTTACCGAGCTAAAGGGAAAGTTTATGCCGTTGTATAACCCACACATATATAAAGTTTAAGTACTCGTGCCTAGTATGTAAAACATAAAATCCGCATGTATTCTCAGTTCCCAAAATAAGTTAAAGTAAAAAGGGAATGCTATAACTCACAATGATAATGTAGTCGTAAAGACGGTTCGGAAAAGGTGTGCAAGTAATCGGTCCGAAGGTCCTCAACCTAAGGCAAATACTACTAAGTTAGTAAATCGTCTTAATAGGTTTAAAAGTATGTAAATAAGGTCTTAAGGGTCATCATCATTCATGATTTAACAAAAGGTGTAAAGTAGGTTTCGTTCATGAAAGTAGTTTAAAAGAAAAGCTGAATTCGATCAGTCACCATGGCCTCTACCCTTACTGAAATAAGGTGAGACCAGTGGCCATAGCTCCGTATATGAGTCCTTTAAGTGTGGTAAAATTTACAGAAGCAAACTCGTCTTCGTTTGACCGTGGCTACTGTCTAAGTGCGAGTAGGTCAGAAATTTCTGCACAACGTTAAAAGGACATAGTGACGATCGGAGGGCCATAAATCCTAAACCGTAACTCGGATTAAGACGAGTCCTATATGAAAAGTTATCTACTCGAAAAGATCTATTTGAAAATAAAGGTTACAGTAGCCCAGGTTTACTGGTATATTACAGAAACAGCACAACAGTAGGTAGAAGACAGAAAGCAGTAAAATAATGGGTTCCGGTGAGTTTGATGCTTGATGCTTATCACGGTTCTCATCCTTGATGCGTATAGCTTCAAGTGTACAACTCATTGATGTGTTTGCATCATCTTGACCAAGATTGGACCATCATAACCCAAGTGCAAGTCTAAGACATGAAGCACAACTCACTTAAGAGTTGTATGAAGTTTGATGAACCAAAGTTACATCAAAGTCTTAGATCTAACACATACATGAACTTTAAGACTAATAATAAGTTACAAACTTGCAAGTGAACTTATGAAATCAAGATCTTAAGTTGTAGAACATAGTTCTTAGTTTGATCTTGAAGATCCAAGACTCAAAAGTCTAGATCTAACATAAGTGTACAAAGTTATAATTAAAAGTTTCATTTACATGTTCTTGAACTTTTAAAGTTACTTTTAGTTCAAGACTTATGAGATCAAAGTTAACTAGTAACATTTGACCAATCACAACCAACAAACAAGAAATTAAAGTGTATAATATGAAGAAATAAACTAAGTAAACAAGTAATTAGTTCATGGTTTGTTCATACTTTAAAGATTCAAACCAAAGTTTGATCTTTAAGAAAGTAAACTTTAAAGTTTACTAACATGACTTTCAAGTATGATTTGCAACACATGAACTTACAATCTTTTAAGAAAGTGTATGTAGAACATAACTAGTAAGTTAAGTTCTTGTGTGTTCTTGAAGGTACAAGATAAAAGAAGAATCAAACTAGAAAGTTTATTCTTGTAACATGTAAGTAAGTAACAACAATTAACAAAGACAAGTAGTTAAACAATAATCAAGAACAAGTAACAAACAACAAATGATGATGATGATTAAGGTGTTTTGGTTCATTTTTGGGACAAAGAAAGAAGAGAGAAAAGCTTTATGTTACTTACAACTTGAGAGAGAAATGAGAGAAGTTTGAGAGAAAAAAAAATGCAAGTAAAGTGTGTGTTTGAAAATGGGAGAATGCAATAAGAAGTAACCAAAATTTGAAACCAAACCCTCCCTAATACCCCTTCAAGTTGACGGCCAAAGAGGAAAAGAGGGGAAGGCAAGTGTCTACTAGTCTCATACATGTAAAGCCTTACAAAAGTTGGATATTAAATGTATGTGCATGGGGATTAAGAGCTAACAAGATTCCAAGTATTCTAACTAACTAGTTCACATTTAATTTGGTACTTACACATGAAAGAGTGGGCTAACTAAGTCCATTTAAAAGGTAGGGTGGGCTTGGAAGCCCAATATCATGAGTCCATTTACTTTAAACAAGCCCAAGTTTAATAATTCACAAGTTAAACCAATTAAAGCCCAAGTAACTAACTAATCACCATAGTTAATTAAAATGATTAATAAAATTAATCATGAATGTAAATAATACTTGAAAATATTATTCGTGCAAGTTTCGTGTGTCACAAAGACGTTTCGGGCAATTAAAGTCAAGTACGGTGTATCATGGCAACAAGTAAATGTAATAACATACATTCGTTTTATCACACGTGTTAATAATAACAATTATTAATAAAATAACGTTGGAAAATCCAGGGTCGTTACATTACCCACCTGTTAAAGAAAATTTCGTCCCGAAATTTAAGCTGAGGTAGATGGAGGAGTCGGGAAAAGGTGAGGATACTTCCGCATCATTTGATCCTCTCGCTCCCAAGTAAACTCAAGTCCTCGTTTGGCATTCCATCGCACTCGGACGATCGGAATCTTGTTGCGTTTCAAAGTTTTGATCTCACGATCTATAATTTCAACAGGTTCCTCCACAAAGTGGAGTTTGTCATCAATTGTAAGTTCTTCCAGTGGTATGATAAGTTCAGGTGCAGCAAGACACTTCTTCAAGTTTGACACATGGAAGGTAGGATGAACTGAGCTCAATTGTGCTGGTAGGTCCAAACGGTATGCAACGAGTCCAACACGTTCCAAGACTTCAAAAGGACCAATGTATCGTGGGTTTAACTTTCCACGTTTTCCAAAACGGATCACACCTTTCCAAGGTGCAACCTTCAACATAACACGATCGCCCACGTTGAATTCAAAGTCTTTACGTTTAAGATCAGCATAACTCTTCTGACGATCGCGGGCAGTCTTAAGTCTCTCTTGTATCTGAGCAATCTTCTCCGTCATTTCATGGACTACCTCGGGTCCGGTGATTTGATTTTCGCCTACTTCGGCCCAACAAATAGGAGATCGGCACTTACGGCCATACAATGCTTCAAAAGGTGCAGCATTAATGCTCGAGTGATAACTGTTGTTGTACGAGAATTCAGCGAGTGGCAAATGTCTTTCCCAAGCCTTTCCAAAATCAATGACACATGCACGCAACATGTCTTCCAAGGTCTAAATCGTTCGTTCACTTTGCCCGTCGGTCTGAGGACGATAAGCAGTACTCATGTCGAGACGAGTTCCCATGACTTCTTGCAAAGAACGCCAAAATCTAGAGGCAAAACGGGGATCGCGATCGGATATGATCGATAAAGGTACACCGTGATGAGATACAACCTCTTTGATGTATTGTTGAGCAAGTCTCTCCATTGTATCCGTTTCTTTCATTGCTAGAAAGTGTGCAGATTTGGTAAGGCGGTCAACAATAACCCAAATGGTATCGTATCCGCCCACCGTCTTTGGTAGCTTGGTAATAAAATCCATCGTGATCCTTTCCCACTTCCATTGTGGAATTTCCGGCTGTTGAAGTAACCCATAAGGTCTCTAATGCTCGGCTTTAACTTTCGAGCAGGTTAAACATTTACCAACATAGGTCGCAACGTCCTTCTTAAGATTCGGCCACCAATACTGTTCTTTAAGGTCGTGGTACATTTTGCCCGCTCCAGGATGAATCGAATATCTCGATTTGTGTGCTTCGTCAAGTATAAGGTTCCGTAGATCTCCATAAAGAGGTACCCAAATCCTTCCGGCATAACATCGGAGTCCAGACTCCCTAACCTCGAATCGAGAGACAAGTATGTTCAAATGTTCGTGAGATATGTTCTCCTCCTTGAGAGCCTCATCTTAGGCTACTCTTATCTCACTATTGAGGTTCGAATGGATGGTGATGTTCAGAGCCCTAACACAAAGAGGTGCCGTCCTCTTCTTTCGGCTTAAAGCATCAGCTACAACATTGGCCTTGCCAGGGTGATAACGGAGTTCACAATCGTAGTCGTTGAGCATCTCGATCCATCGACGCTGTCTCATATTCAGTTGCTTCTGATCAAAGATGTGCTGGAGACTCTTGTGATCGGTGAAGATAGTGCTCTTAGTTCCATACAAATAGTGTCTCCACAATTTAAGCGCAAAGACAACAGCTCCAAGTTCAAGATTGTGAGTAGTGTAATTCCGCTCGTGAATCTTCAATTGGCGGGAGGCATAGGCAATAACCTTTGATCATTGCATCAGTACACAACCAAAACCACTCTTCGAAGCATCGCAATAAACAACGAAATCGTCACTGCCTTCGGGAAGCGATAGGATAGGTGCGGTGGTTAACTTCTTCTTCAAAGTTTGGAATGCTGATTCGTGTGTGGGTTCCCAAATGAACTTCTTGCCCTTGTGAGTCAGCGCGGTCAAAGGACGCACAATCAGAGAAAATCCTTCGATGAATCTTCGGTAGTAACCGGCGAGACCTAGGAATTAACGAATGTGAGTTGGAGTAGTGGGGGTCTCCCACTTGCTGATGGCTTCAATCTTGGCGGGATCAACTTTGATACCCTGGTCGCTCACAATATGACCCATAAATTGAACTTCCTTCAACCAAAATTCACAATTGGAGAATTTGGCGTAAAGTTGCTCTTGTCTCAAGAGTTCAAGTACTAGTCAGAGGTGTTGCTCATGCTCTTCTTCGCTCTTTGAGTAGATGAGGATATCATCTATGAAGTCGATAACAAACTTATCCAAGTACGGCTTGCAGACATGATTCATTAGGTCCATGAATACGGCAGGTGCATTTGTCAAACCGAATGGCATCACGAGAAACTCATAATGACCATAACGGGTCCTGAATGCAGTTTTCATCACGTCACTTTCCTTCACCCTCAGCTGGTGATATCCGGATCACAAATCGATCTTTGAGTAAACACTCGATCCTTGTAGTTGGTTAAAAAGATCGTCAATTCGTGGAAGAGGATACCGATTCTTGATAGTCAATTTGTTGAGTTCACGGTAGTCGATACACATACGGAAGGATCCATCCTTCTTCTTCACAAACAACACAGGTGCGCCCCAAGGCGAGAAACTTGGTTGGATAAATCCACAGTCTAACAGCTCTTGTAGTTGACTCTGTAATTCTTGCATCTCGGAAGGTGTGAGTCTATAAGGTACACGAGCTACAGGTGCAGCTCTTGGCACTAAATCAATCTGAAACTCTACTGCTCTCTGCGGCGGTAATCCAGGCAATTCCTCTGGGAAGACATCGGAAAATTCGTTCACAATTCGAACGTCATTCACGCTCTTCACCTCAGTTTCTACCGCTTTCACATGTGCTAGGACAGCAAAACGTCCCTTCTTCATAATCTTTTGCGCTTTCACGCAACTAATGAGGTTCAACTTCGAGGTACATCTCTCTCCATAGATAACCAGTGGTTCGCCATCTCCTTGTGGTATGCGAAGTGCTTTATCTCCACAGATAATATCGGCCTTTATCTTGCTCAACCAATCCATACCGACGATCACGTCAAAACTTCCCAGTTTGATAGGTATCAAATCAGTTTCGAAATCTGCACCAGCTATGTTGATAATAGCTCCACGACTAATATGGTCAACCTTTTCAAGTTTTCCATTGGCGACCTCGACAAGCATACTCTCTTTTAACGGGACTAATGACCAATTAATCTTATCGCAAAAATGTCTACATACATAACTTCTATCCGCACCAGTATCAAACAAGACAGAAGCTAAAAGATTGTTGATTTTGAATATACATGTCACCAAGTTGGGGTTTTCGCGTGCGTCCCTTGCATTAACATTGAAAGCTCTAGCGCGGGGTGGTCCGCCATCTTTTCGCTTATTTGGGCACGCATTTCTGAAATGGCCCGTCTGTCCACATTTGTAGCACTTCTTAGGTCCATTGGTGTTCGGCTTCCCATTCAAAGTGGTGACCTTGCAGTCTTTCCCGA
The DNA here is from genome assembly GCF_046630445.1 of Rutidosis leptorrhynchoides. Taxonomy (NCBI): domain Eukaryota; kingdom Viridiplantae; phylum Streptophyta; class Magnoliopsida; order Asterales; family Asteraceae; genus Rutidosis; species Rutidosis leptorrhynchoides. The sequence continues at coordinate 225,319,814 of NC_092340.1, forward strand.
TATGACCAGGCCGTTGACACTTCTCACAGATAACATTGCAATACTCAGTGTGGTGTTTGTAACACCTCTTGCATTGTGGTAAGGTTCCCTTGTAGTTCGGGTTGGAGTTGGTGTTGTTGTTGGGATTTCCACCGTTGTTGTTTCCTCTGAAACCCTCATGTCGTTTCGCCGGGTTCTGATCATAGTTCCTTCCCCTGTTGTTGTTGTTGTTGTTGTTGTTGTTGTGGTTATCCCATTTTCGCTTCTCACTAGTACCTGCTTCAGACTTAGTTTTCTCCGGTTCATCGATGATTATCTGATTCATTAAAGTATGCGCCATGCGCATCGCTTCGGGAACATTTGGGGGTTTGGATGAGGTGACGTTTCCCTTAATGCTCTTAGGGAGTCCCCAGAAGTACCTTTCCATTCTTTTGAATTCCGGGGTGACCATTGTCGGACACATCAGGGCTAGTTCCAAAAATCTTCTGTTGTAACCATCAAGGTCGTTCCCAACGGCCTTTAATTGCATGAATTCCATCTCCATCTTTTGTATTTTGGTTCTTGGACAATACTCCTCAATCATAGCACATTTAAATGCTTCCCATGGCGTAGCATACGCCTCATCAATGCCTTGTGCCTGTGCCATTGTGTTCCACCATGTGAGCGTACTGTCAGATAGCGTGCAAGAAGCAAATTTGGTTTTGCTGTCCTCCGAACAGTTGCTAACTCGGAATACTGATTCAAGTTTCTCGAACTATCTGGTGAGACCAACCGGTCCCTCGGTTCCACTGAAGTTATGTGGTTTGCAGCTCTGGAATTCCTTGTAAGTACACCCATTTCGAACGGGTGGGATAACCAGTGGTGGTGGCGGTGGAGCTTGGAGGTTTCTTTCTGCTAGGGCTGCGGCTACACGTTCTTGGATCATCTCTTCAATTTGAGCAGCAGTAGGTGTGGATCGACCGTTAGCCATGATGTTCTATACAAACATTTTGACTCAAGTCAAATCCAGCATTCAATATATAATAATATAGTATATGACAACCAACATGTAAACAGCACAACACATGTTAATTAAGTAACGCAAGTTGATACAAGTACCGCAAAACACCATACAGTAACGTAAATAGAACAATTGTGCAAAAAGTAACATCACAAAGTTTCCATTCATTAATAATAAGTTTCATACATCTAAATAAGTTCGTATAATACATAAGTGAAATATGAAACTACAACTAGATTACATCATGAAATCTAATACAAAAGGTCCTACGGTGAAGGTGGGTGTAGGATGTCTAAAACCTGAGCCAACTGCTCCTCGAGCTCAGTAACCCGAGCTCGGATGATTCCCACCTCCCTTGTCAATTCCTCGACTATGGGAGATGGTGGGGCAGGCTGTGCTGGTGGTGCAGGTGGGGCCGGTGGAGCGGATGGTGCGGACCGCACGAAACGGGGTGCAGATGTCCCGGCTCCAGAAATAGTCAGCACGTAACGAGGTGCCTTACGTATGAGTGGGTCGGCAGGGTACGACACAAGCCGCTTACGGGCAGTAACCCTCCGACGCCGACCAAAAGCTTCAGTGAAAGCACGACCTCCATTCACCCCTGGAATGACGGTGCCATCAGGACGGTATCGCTTCTTCGGCGGGGTGGAGGTTGCCTGTATAGGTATATCAGCAGGGTCCTCGTCGTCACTGAAGTCTGATGAAGAATCATCTGATGAAGAATCGGTGGATGATGAGTCATCCGAATCATGTGATGGTGACACGGGTGGCTGAACTGGCAGTCCGAAGGCGGCCAACATCTCTCTGTGTCTGAATGGCAGAATCGGCACTAAACGCCCATCTGGAGTGCGTCGGCATGGCATGTGCATATGGTTACGGAATGGCCCTTCCCCGAACTCCGCGGGAATCACAACACCACCGAAGCGGGGATGTGACTCCGAGGGTCCAGGAGCAGACGGAGCTGGAATCTCCGTAGGGTCCACGTGTTCGTCAATAGTAGCCACTGGTGCAGGCGGCTGGCTGCTAGTCCCGGAAGATGAAGCGCCGGGGTCACTCGTGCGTATCGGGATAGGTGGATCGGCAACGGTGGTAGGTGGAGTAGCTGAAGAGTCTAAAATGCCCAAAATGATAGCAGGTGGTACATCCGACATCTGAACAAGGAAAAATAAATTTTTCATGTCAGTAAGTAATAAAGCAAGCACGTATTAGGCCAACAGTTTAAATCATGTATAACAATAAGTAGCATGGAAATAATAACGAATCGTACAGAAGTAGCATGCAATCGAAAGCAAGTAATATCATGCAGTAGTGAAATCATGTAATATCATACGGCATATAGCCGTAAAAGTAAGCAGCAGCATGCAGTAAGTTCAACGGAAACAAGTAAACAAGCAAGTTGTAGATTAGTCCTATTAGTGAATCCTACTCGGGTCGGTCTTAGACTCACTAATGCAACCTAATTCCCTAAAACCAATGCTCTGATACCAAATGTGATGCCCCGTACAAAACCATCGTGTACGAATCATCAACAACAGGATCATTACAAGGTTAAGTACTATATGCGTTTTCAAAAAGAGTTTGCATTCATTAATAAAGTGATGTCTAAACCAACATCGAATGTTTTACAATCCAAAAGCATGCTTCACTAAGTAGAAGCAAATAATAAGTGTATGTGACCACAACGGTCATTACAAGTCATAGTTCAAAAGTACTAATGTTTGAATGCAAAATAAAGTAGTTCATGCGATAACAACTCTAAGCAGCGGGTGTCTACAGCACGACTACTACACATCGGAAGCTAACCTCAAGCACCTGAGAAAAACATGCTTTAAAATGTCAACACAAAGGTTGGTGAGCTATAGTTTAAGTATAACAGTAAGTAAGGTAGGCCACGAGATTTCAGTGCTACAAAGAGCGTTTCAAAACAGTATTATAAAGTATATGTTAACCGTGGGCACTTGGTAACCAACTTAACGTTTATACCCCCTGAAAGTACACTTGGCAAGTGCGTATGTTTACAAAGTATTAAACACTCGTTAAATGCTAGCGCTACTAGCCCGAGTGGGGATGTCAAACCCTATGGATCCATACCTAAGATTCGCGTTCATGGTTCAAAAACCAATGATTAAACGTTACAGAGCTAAAGGAAAAGTTTATGCCGTTGTATAACCCACACATATATAAAGTTTAAGTACTCGTGCCTAGTATGTAAAATATAAAATCCGCATGTATTCTCAGTTCCCAAAATAAGTTAAAGTAAAAAGGGGATGCTATAACTCACAATGATAATGTAGTCGTAAAGTCGGTTCGGAAAAGGTGTGCAAGTAATCGGTCTGAAGGTCCTCAACCTAAGGCAAATAGTAATAAGTCAGTAAATCGTCTTAATAGGTTTAAAAGTATGTAAATAAGGTCTTAAGGGTCATCATCATTCATCATTTAACAAAAGGTGTAAAGTAGGTTTCGTTCATGAAAGTAGTTTAAAACAAAAGCTGATTTCGATCAGTCACCACGGCCTCTACCCTTACTGAAATAAGGTGAGACCAGTGGCCATGGATCTGTATATGAGTCCTTTAAGTGTGATAAAATTTACAGAAGCAAACTCGTCTTCGTTTGACCGTGGCGACGGTCTAAGTGCGAGTAGGTCAGAAATTTCTGCACAACGTTAAAAGGACATAGTGACGATCGGAGGGCCATAAATCCTAAACCGTAACTCGGATTAAGACGAGTCCTATATGAAAAGTTATCTACTCGAAAATATATATTTGAAAATCAAGGTTACAGTAGCCCAAGTTTACTGGTCTGTTACAGAAACAGCACAACAGTAGGTAGAAGATAGAAAGCAGTAAAATAATGGGTTCCGGTGAGTTTGATGCTTGATGCTTATCACGGTTCTCATCCTTGATGCGTATAGCTTCAAGTGTATAACTCGTTGATGTTTTTGCATCATCTTGACCAAGATTTGACCATCATAACCCAAATGCAAGTCTAAGACATGAAGCACAACTCACTTAAGAGTTGTATGAAGTTTGATGAACCAAAGTTACATCAAAGTCTTAGATCTAACACATACATGAACTTTAAGACTAATAATAAGTTACAAACTTGAAAGTGAACTTATGAAATCAAGATCTTAAGTTGTAGAACATAGTTCTTAGTTTGATCTTGAAGATCCAAGACTCAAAAGTCTAGATCTAACATAAGTGTACAAAGTTATAATTAAAAGTTTCATTTACATGTTCTTGAACTTTTAAAGTTACTTTTAGTTCAAAATTTATGAGATCAAAGTTAACTAGTAACATTTGACCAATCACAACCAACAAACAAGAAATTAAAGTGTATAATATGAAGAAATAAACTAAGTAAACAAGTAATTAGTTCTGGTTTGTTCATACTTTAAAGATTCAAACCAAAGTTTGATCTTTAAGAAAGTAAACTTTAAAGTTTACTAACATGACTTTCAAGTATGATTTGCAACACATGAACTTACAATCTTTTAAGAAAGTGTATGCAGAACATAACTAGTAAGTTAAGTTCTTGTGTGTTCTTGAAGGTACAAGATAAAAGAAGAATCAAACTAGAAAGTTTATTCTTGTAACATGTAAGTAAGTAACAACAATTAACAAAGACAAGTAGTTAAACAATAATCAAGAACAAGTAACAAACAACAAATGATGATGATGATTAAGGTGTTTTGGTTCGTTTTTGGGACAAAGAAAGAAGAGAGAAAAGCTTTATGTTACTTACAACTTGAGAGAGAAATGAGAGAAGTTTGAGAGAAAAAAAATGCAAGTAAAGTGTGTGTTTGAAAATGGGAGAATGCAAGTAAGAAGTGACCAAAATTTGAAACCAAACCCTCCCTAATACCCCTTCAAGTTGACGGCCAAAGAGGAAAAGAGGGGAAGGCAAGTGTCTACTAGTCTGATACATGTAAAGCCTTACAAAATTTGGATATTAGATGTATGTGCATGGGGATTAAGAGCTAACAAGATTCCAAGTATTCTAACTAACTAGTTCACATTTAATTTGGTACTTACACATGAAAGAGTGGGCTAACTAAGTCCATTTAAAAGGTAGGGTAGGCTTGGAAGCCCAATATCATGAGTCCATTTACTTTAAACAAGCCCAAGTTCAATAATTCACAAGTTAAACCAATTAAAGCCCAAGTAACTAACTAATCACCATAGTTAATTAAAATGATTAATAAAATTAATCATGAATGTAAATAATACTTGAAAATATTATTCGTGCAAGTTTCGTGTGTCACAAAGACGTTTCGGGCAATTAAAGTCAAGTACGGTGTATCATGGCAACAAGTAAATGTAATAACATACATTCGTTTTATCACACGTGTTAATAATAACAATTATTAATAAAATAACGTTGGAAAATCCAGGGTCGTTACATTTATAGTGTCAGATCCACCAGATTGCTCGGGGACACGTGTCAAATGATGATATGTTCTGTTATTCGTGATCCGAAACTTATGCTGAAGGTGGCGTTCTCCGACCAGGACTTACGCGCTAGGCGGCCTTCAGGGCTTACACATGACGGAGCAGCCTATACAACGGAGAACGCTGGACGGATAACTCTACAAAACTGCTATTTCCAGCCTTCCTGATGCTACTTTTATGCAACCATTATGCCTTTTATGCGTGTATACGATAGGGTACACCATTAAGACTCAATCGGGTTCTAATTGTTCTGTTAAAGATGACGGCAAAGGGCATGCTTCATCTTCATTTAAGTCTATCAGATCGAGATCGGTGAATAGCATGAAGAATAAATTTTCTAAAGGCATAGATATTGATGTGGAAAGGAAGAAGATTTTAGACATTGTAAGTAGGCTGGGAATTGATATTTTAGCGTGTAATTTGGAGATGTTGGTAGATCCGACCGTTGTTCCAAAGTTATTTAAATGAAGATTCTTTCTATTAATTCGGGGGGCTCCAAGATGAGAGGTAAAAGAATTTGGATTAGAGAATTATGTAATAAACATATAATCAAGTTTTTAGCCATGCAAGAGACAAAGATGACAAGGCTAGAGTTGTTTCTGTTAAAATCGTTATGGGTTAATTACTCTTTTGATTACGCTATTATTTTGTCTTGTGGGAGATCGGAGGGTATCGCATCTATATGGGATCCTTGTAATTTTAAAAAGGGGGCAACTTGGTGTCATGATAACTATGTTATAGTTAAGTTCATCGGAGGAATACGAATTGGATGTGTTTTATGGTAAATATTTATATGCCTCGGACATATGTTGAGAAACTGGCTACATGGAATTTATTTCCTGCGTTTATGTTATCTCATTCGGGTGACTTTATTTGGTTTGGTGTCCTTAATGTGGTTAGGAATGAGGATGAAAGATTCGGGTCTGAATTTTCTCACATTGAAGCAAACGATTTCAATTACTTTATTTCTGATAATGGCTTAGTTGATGTATACCTTAGTGGTTTAAGATTTACGTATCATAACAAAGCGGGGACTAAGATGAGTAAATTAGATAGTTTTTTGGTCACGCATAACGTTTTTAGTAATGGGGATTCGTTAAAGGGGCTTGTTTTACCTAGAGGGAAGTCGGATCATTCACATATCATGTTGTTTAATGAGAAAGTGAATTTTGGCCGACTTTGTTTAAAGTTTTTCATTCTTTGTTCGAACGCCTAGAGTTTGATGATATGATCAAGGTTGTGTTCGAGAATATTAATGGTATGTGACAGGATGTTTCGTTTGTGGACATGATGAAGCATGTGAAATGTTGTTTGAAAGAATGGAGACATAATTTGAATACAAATGAGCTGAACAGGAAACAACGTGTGTTGCTTAGATTACTCGTGTTGGACGATTTAATTGATCAAGGTACTGCTTCCCAGGAAGATATGGCAGAACATGCAAATTTAAAGAATGAAATGGCTGTTCTTTATAGTTATGATGAAGCAGACTTGTTCCAAAAGTCTCGGATGAAATGAATGGAGTGTGGTGATGATATTTCTAAATTCCTCCATGCGACGTTGAAAAAAAAATGAAACTATGATTCGATTCAAGGTATTAGCGTGAATGATTCATGGGTTTCGGATCCAGAATTGATCAAAGCTAAACTTTTTCGACTATTTTAAATACAAATTATGTCATCTTCAAAGACGGGCACTTTAATATGCCTCGTTGTTTAGAGGCTGTTGAAAGGCATTTGTTGGAAGCAGAGGTTTTAGATGCGGAAATTAAAAGGGCAATTTGGAAATGCGGGAGTGACAAAGCACCTGGACTGGAAGGTTTTAAGTTTTGTTTCATAAAAAACTATTGGGATCATTTAAAAGATCATATAGTGAAAGATGTCAAGAAATTCTTTGCTATTGCAGCGTTTCTGAGAGGTGCTAATGCGGATTTTTTGGCATTAATTCCTAATATTTCTAATCCCATTATTATTGCAGATTACAGGCCTATTTCATTGGTGGGGGCATTTTACAAGATTATCTCGAAAGTGATTGCTAATCGTCTATCTCTGGTTATTGACAAGATTATTTGCCCAGAACAAGCGGCTTTTGTGAAAGGTAGACAAATTTAGACGATCCGTTGATGTTGAGCGAAATTATATCATATATTCAAAGAAGTAACCGAAAGATGTTGTTATTCAAGATTGACTTTGAGAAGGCTTATGACTCGGTGGATTGGAATTTTTTGGATCACATGTTGACCTGTTTCAGGTTCTGAGAAAAATGGAGATGTTGGATTAAGGGATGTTTAGCTTCAGCTCGATCCTCGGTGTTAATTAATGGAAGTCCGACCAAAGAGTTTCCAATTCAAAGAGGTCTTAGAAAAGGTTATCCTCTTAGTCTATGATTGCAAGATTCTAAGTGCAAAACAGCTCTCGATCGTGAGCTTATGAAGGCCAACATCAGCTATTTAATCAAATTGTCGAGCAGTTTTTGAGTTATGACGAATTATATCCGACTTTGGGTGATTTCCATGCAAATTTAGGGGTTTCAAACCCTATTTTATCATCTTAAAGAGGGCTATTCATCCAATACATTGGTTTAATCATCTAGATCATTGGTACAATTGTTTATTCATCTTTATTAGTTATTTTTAAACATAAATACTCTTGTTATCTCTTGTTTGGTTGATTTTTCTAGCATGTTAGGCTAAAACACTTTAGTGTTTGCTTAGATGTACTAGCTTTTGATTGTTGGATTGTTTTTATGTTTATGGATTTAATGTTTGATTGATTTGGTTTTATTAAATTTGGTCAAAGACCCATAGTTATGTATGCTTTCTACTTTAATTCAACTATACATGTTATCAACTAGTTATTGTGAGAGATGTTATCAACTAGTTATTGTGAGATAAAAAGTGATAGATGATATGTACTTCAACACTTTAAGTGATATAGATGTGTAGGTATTTGATGTGTGATTTATACACTACATCTAAACAAAAAAATACTACTAAACAATTATCACACAAATAGGCAACTAGTCCCAATCATATAGTAAAGCTAATAGCAAATCCAAGTTCGTTCCACAGAGAGCGATTTAATTGAAATTCCAAAAACACTAATAATTATCTTAAGTTGATTGGGGGGTTTTAAGCAAGTGTTGATTAAACTAATATTAACCTAAGAGAGATTAACAAAAAAGAGAGAAATGTGTCCACTTGATTGCTCCACTCTTGACATGGATTATCACATTCATTTGTCACATAACGATGTTTTAAAGATAAAGTCTCATTCCAATCTCACAATCTTCATAAAACTTTCAATCAATCAAAGTTCATTAACTCATGTAGACTCACTTCAAAAGATTTAAAACTATATTGAGTAATATCATTGAGATTAGACCTTGAATTAAACTCATATAAAATTCTTAACCAAAAAAATCACTTGAAAAGGTTAACATCACTATGTTGACTAAAAGCCATTTTGAAAACCAATTAAGTCAAAGATACAATCACTTGAAACCCAATTCCTAATTGTCTAGATCACCTAAATGTTAAAGCATGAATTATATCTTAAATTTACTCATATAAATAGATTTAAAACTCATGTAATCAAAATAGAGCTTAAAACAAGCATATCAATGGGTCTTTTAATTAAACTCAACAATATTGACCCATTTCAAACATCAATTTCAGAAATTATGGCTAAATCTAAGCATCAAGTTTCACAAATCAAATGAACACAAGTAATCTAAGCTAACATTACAAGATAAGAAGATTAAAACTAATGTATCAAACATTACAATGAAATGGAGAAATGTAACTACCAAAATGTTAAAGAAACAAGGAAATGGAGAATGTGTAATGTGAATCTATCACTAATCTTCACGGATTTAGAGTTAGGAGCTTAAATTAGCTTTATCTTGAGGGAATCAATTGGAACCCATTTAGGGCTCCAAAACGGCCCTAAGGTGCAACTCTCTTGAACCACAATCCCCAAATAAACTTTTATAGGTCGAGCTGAGTTTCTGGACATGCATCAGGTAGGAACAGCGTTCTTAGGCTAGGAATGGCATTACTGTTGGTAGAGTCAAGTAATGAACATGTTTTGACTTTGATTTCCCATTTTCTAGTGCTGTAGAACGGCGTTCTGGTAATTTGGAACGCCATTCTTGGCTGAAACTTGACTTTTTCACCCCAAAATTCACTTGGTTCATACCTTAGGCTTAAGTCTTGAATCCTTTGCATAAATATGATCTCTTAGACTACTTTTTCCCCGAAACAACCAAATACCACAACCCGCTCACTAACAATCACAAATCGTATCGAAATGCCACGAATTTAGGGAGATAAATATGTAGGGAGATATTGTGAAGATAAATATGTATATTTTGATAAATATCAAATCCCCCACACTTGAACCTTGCTTATCCTCAAGTAAGCGTAAACTTAACCACATCTTTGTCAATGTTGACCAATTTTGACTACTTCAAGTATGGTCTTTTTAACTTTCAAACTTTGACATCCATCTCACAAATAATCTTGACAAGCACCAATGAATTACCTCAATGATCCCTGCTAAGCTTTAAGCCTTTAACAATCTCTAAACCAATTCAACTTTGACTTTGACTTGAAGATGTGACGACCCGGGAATTTTCGACCAAATTTAAACTTGATCTTTATATGATTTCGACACGATAAGCAAAGTCTGTAATGTTGAGTCTCGAACATTTTGGAACTACGTTAATATATTCATTTGACTTCGACCATTATCGATGATTCACAAACAATTAATTGTAAATAGATATGTTTGTGTGTGTATATATATATAATAATTGGAAGTATAAGTTGAAATATTAAAGGTTGTTATTAAAAATTAATTAAGTAAAATAAATAAAGATATTTAACTTAAAAATATGGGATTTTTATGTGTGCTTTTATCCGTCATTAATTAACAACGGAATATGATATAATACCTCTATAAGATTACAATTATATGGCTGCTATATTTTTAGTATCACGTTTTCTGAATTTTTGATATTTTTAAAGTTATATTATTTTATTATTTTAATTTTTCAACTTGTTTAGTTTAATAAGATATTTATTATAGATAGATGAAAGTGGATATATTGATTGAATGGATATATACGGTTTTCATTTCCTTTCTTATAATTTTAATCGGAGTATGTAGATGATTGACTAATAGCACATCCCCACATCTCTTTCCCTTACATATATACAAACAAAATTTCCAAATCACACATATCACCTTTCTGTTTTAAATCACTATCTATCTAATCTAATACTACATATCATTTTTGTAAAGTAAGAATCCATCTCTGTATATTAGTGTGTATGTAAATCATCCCATCCGTCATGAACTAGCAAACCAACCATCTATATATTTTTTTTTTGTGGGGAAGAGCTTTAAAGGTAGTCCTCCATTTTTAAGATTATTATTGTTGTTGTTATTATTATTATTATTATTATTATTATTATTATTATTATTATTATTATTATTATTATTATTATTATTATTATTATTATTATTATTATTATTATTATTATTATTATCATTATCATGATTTATAAATATACATGATTATTATCATTATTTTGATTATCATTAATAATATTATTATTATCATGGTTAGTATTACTATAATTATTTTTATTAATAAGTATTATTACTATTATTATTATTATAAAATAATACAACTTTTTATTTATTATTATTAATATTATTTTATCAAATAACTATTAGTTATATAAAACCATATTTAATACATATAACATAACTATATTAGTATTTTATAATAAATAATAATTAATTATCTAAAGTAAATAAAGTAAATATATCTAATTAAATTATTAATGAAACCTATACATTATTATATATAATAATTATATCACAAAGAAAAATACATAAATTTGTTCGATTCCAATTATATGATTTAATATATATATATACAAATGATATAGGTTCGTGAATCCAAGGCCAACCATGCATTGTTCAATATAGTCATATGTATTTTTACTACAAAATACATTAGGTGTGTTCATTTGATTCCCTTTTACTCTTTACATTTTTGGGACTGAGAATACATGCGCTACTTTTACAACTGCTTTATTAAATGCTTTTGAAATACATTTTGAACTGTGAATACATGAAATGCTTTTATAAATGTTTGATGAGATAGACACAAGCAAAACATTCCTCGAATGAATTATGTGGACGTGATAATTGCCACCATTAAATTATGTGGACGTGATAATTGCCACAATTGATATGAATATTTTTTCCCTGATTATTATTGCTTGGTAACCTAAGAATTAGGGAACATCACTAGTTTTGAGAATTAGTGCACGCCTAATTCACGTGAATCCTAAAGGTAGCTACCGGGTTTAACACCCCCACCCAGAATGTTCACTAGATGGAAGGGCTAGTGGGCGTGGTGTTTAGTACTTCGAAGTTTAAATGATTATTATACAGACGAGATGTTCTGTTTTGGGGATATTATTATGCGCATTATATGTTAAGGTCGGTTACCAAGCCAAGCTATGAAAGCAATGAAAAGTGAATGTTATGTATCGAGAGAATGATTTTATACACAGGTTATGTGTATGTTATTTTTGTGCACGAGATATGTGTACGGTTACTAAGATTTATGAAAAATGATTTCATACACGAGAAAGGTGTACTGTATTTAAAATAGATCGCATGTACATTGCAGGTGGTTATAGGATTCGGGTCCATTTGTACCATGCAGGATTTAAATCTTGTGGTCTATCAAAAATGATGAATTTTTACTGTTTATGATAAACCTATGAACTCACCAACCTTTTGGTTGACACTTTAAAGCATGTTTATTCTCAGGTATGAAAGAAATCTTCCGCTGTGCATTTGCTCATATTACATGGAGTCGTTCATGGCATATAGAGGTCAGAACCTCGCAATGGGACCAACTGTTGAAGACTTTGTCTAGATGGATTAGGACGGATCACTACAGGTGGTATCAGAGCGGTGGTCTTAGCGAACCAGGTTTTGCATTAGTGTGTCTAACTGATAGTTGTTTAGACGCATTAGTGAGTCTGGAATTCGACCGTGTTTGCATGTCAAAAGTTTTGCTTATCATTTCGTGTCAAAAATTATCTGCTTATTATTCTTAGGGAATGACTTGCTTATCATTCTTAGTCTAGACACATCTTACTGCATTGATTGCATGAAAAGTGTATAGACAAAATTCATATCTTAGGGTATCTGCTAATTCATGTCTTAGCATATATGTTACTGTAAACTTTGCATGGCATATTCCGTAAATTCCTCCGTAATCTATGAAATCTTTTGTTCTATATATATATATATAGATATTCTATATAATTAGAATACCACCCGATAGTCGAAAATCATTTCATATCGAAAAACCCTTTACTCAATCGTACGAAATGGAACTCGCCACTAGTTCAAGTTCTTCGGAATCCGACAGCTATTCCGACATGGTTATTCACCTAAGCTCCGAAGCAGTGTCACCGGAACGAATCAACCAATTAGTCATCATCTATTCTGGATAAATTGGGGATGGGTTCATAATCGACTTAATCAAGGAAGAATAGAAGAAGGCGATCCTTTCCACCAACCGAATTCACCTCTTGACGAAGAACCTGAAACAATAACCGGCGAACCAATCCGAAACACCATTTCCATTCTCATTTCCAGGATATCTCGCAACGATTATATATAATCTACAATTCTAAATCTTATTCATCCACTCGTTCCGACCGACAATCATCCCAAAATAATGGAAAAAGTTAACGAGCTTCGCGTTTGAATAATCAAATTGGAGAATATGGTGCAAAACTTACCAGCTTCAGCAACATCAACAGTACAATCACCACCAACAACAGCAATATCTGCATCCCATACCTCAACATCACAATCTATACCTCGAACAACAATATCATACGCACCATAGATACCAAGGAGTACCAACAACAATGAACGATGAAGTATTGATCCATAACTTCATTGAAGAAATATTCTGTGAAGAATATGTGGTTCCTAATAGTTTTAGAGATTACTTATTCTAGCTCAAACCAAAAATCATATGAGTTTAATATCATATTACCTCATTAAATCCATGATTACATCTGAAGAAAATATATATGTATATATGTTTTCATAAAGATTGTAATTAAAAATTCTTTTGTACAAACTGATAATGGTGAAAATATTTTAACGGGTAGGTAATACCCGAGGAATATTTAGTTTCACATTAATAAGTTCCACTGTACATTCTTCGAATCTTATTCAATAGTCATTTACTATCCTACTTACATCCACATATATACAAACCCGTTCACCACAGAATAACATTTTTTATTCGATTTCATATTTGAATTTTGACTTATCAGAATCCAACATGTGGCATAATGAAGAAAACATTGGACAATTAAAATGAATTAAAATATTGATTATAACATATGAAACTAAACAATTCTTCAAGTCTGCCACTTGATTTCATCTTGAACCTAATTTGTATCTAGACGATTCTAATCTGCGTTCAAACATTTCATAATTCTTGAAAACACTTCAATCGAGAGGACGAACCAACCGCTCTTCATCTACGGAAGAAAAGATTGATGCATATAGTTATGCACCTGAAAACACTCAGAACCTGAGTAAATGTTTAAAACGTATATGTGCTAACCCTTTGGGAGTTGTTATTACCAAAAATAACTTTGCAATCCCTTTTCAAATTAGCCAATTTTGTCACAGCTCCAGCAAGTCAACTTCGACTTTCCGTTCGAATCAACCTTATTATAACCTTGATGTCTGTGTTTCATCTTTTATTGTTACCGGGGAACCTTTTATATTCCACCATATTATCGTCAGTGTTTAATCATCTAAAAATACAATTCTCTTGAAACCTATTGGTTTGATAACCAATGATCCAGATCCGTTAACTTTGAAAATGCTGACGAAGCAGCATGTAGAAAATAGTCTTAATGGCCAAAAGTGATGATAATAGAATGAAGTGTTGGGAATACTCAATAGAAAATTTGGTACTAAAAAATGGATTGAGCTAACCATGAAGGAGACCAATGATAAATACAAGGACCAAACCCTATATTCAAAGAATCCAGGTAATTCTGAATTCGATGAAATCTTTAGAGAATATTTTGCTCCGAAGTCATGTTAAAATTTTGCGGAAAATTTTTCTTCATCAAACTTCGAACTTAGAAATTCCAAAATATCATCATAAATATCTTCGATATTTCTGAGGATATTTTCATAAATATTCTTGTCCGAAATTATATACCTCTTCGTATTTTCTGTATTCCATTATATTGGAAACTTCTGTAAAATCTAAGTATAAATTATGAATGAATTATGGAGAAGTGTTGGGAATTGAAGCATGAGTTAGTATAATATAATGGCGCTTGGCCAACGTGATTATATTATAGTAAGTCGTGCTGAGATTCTAATGGGACGCGATAATTCACAGAACATAACGTCATCATGTGCCATGTTAGATAACTCCTACATTCTACTTAACTTCTGAACCTATCAAGAAAATATATTCTTGATAGTTCTATCTTCCGTGATTTTGGTCACTTAAAAATCAAATCATGCTATTACTTTTCCTTTCTGCTTAAAATCTTAGTTATGTTCTTTCGAACTTCATACCTACAAACCGAGACGTCTTGATCGCTTTACTTAAGGTTAAAAACCAGAGCTGGATTAAACATTTTCACAATCTTTGAAAGTATGAATTGAGAAAGAAAGTATTAGAGTGGTGAAAATAGTGGAACGGAAGAGGTAAATTCATAGCGAAATATCAGACAGAGTAATCGAGGCAGATCATCGCATTTAATTAAGAGATCTTAATTTCTTTATTCACTAAAGTATCAAATTTTATAGATTTCGAAGATTTTCTTTAAATCCCTTGAATTCCGGAATTCAACAGTGACTACGTCAAAAGTTAAATCTCTATCTTTTGTAATAACTTCATTCGTACTCTTCGAATAATCGAACTATTTTTATCCATATTACTCAATGATGATAAAACTCTATTTATCAACTCATATTAGTCATGAAAACATTTTTATTGTTAACCATGCCCACCTCACTCAAATTTCGGGACAAAATTTCTTTAACGGGTAGGTACTGTGACGACCCGGGAATTTTCGACCAAATTTAAACTTGATCTTTATATGATTTCGACACGATAAGCAAAGTCTGTAATGTTGAGTCTCGAACATTTTGGAACTACGTTCATATATTCATTTGACTTCGACCATTATCGATGATTCACGAACAATTAATTGTAAATAGATATGTGTGTGTGTATATATATATATATAATAATTGGAAGTATAAGTTGAAATATTAAAGGTTGTTATTAAAAATTAATTAAGTAAAATAAATAAAGATATTTAACTTAAAAATATGGGATTTTTATGTGTGCTTTTATCCGTCATTAATTAACAACGGAGTATGATATAATACCTCTATAAGATTACAATTATATGGCTGCTATATTTTTAGTATCACGTTTTCTAAATTTTTGATATTTTTAAAGTTATATTATTTTATTATTTTAATTTTTCAACTTGTTTAGTTTAATAAGATATTTGTTATAGATAGATGAAAGTGGATATATTGATTGAATGGATGTATACGGTTTTCGTTTCCTTTATTATAATTTTAATCGGAGTATGTAGATGGTTGACTAATAGCACATCCCCACATCTCTTTCCCTTACATATATACAAACAAAATTTCCAAATCACACATATCACCTTTCTGTTATAAATCACTATCTATCTAATCTAATACCATCTCTGTATATTAGTGTGTATATAAATCATCCCATCCGTCATGAACTAGCAAACCAACCATCTATATATAATTTTTTTTTGTGGGGAAGAACTTTAAAGGTAGTCCTCCATTTTTAAGATTATTATTGTTATTACTATTATTATTATTATTATTATTATTATTATTATTATTATTATTATTATTATTATTATTATTATTATTATTATTATTATTATTATTATTATTATTATTATTATTATTATCATTATCATTATTATTATTATTATTATTATTATTATTATTATTATTATTATTATTATTATTATTATTATTATTATTATTATTATTATTATTATTATTATTATTATTATTATTATTATTATTATTATTATTATTATTATTATTATCATCATTATCATGATTTATAAATATACATGATTATTATCATTATTTTGATTATCATTAATAATATTATTATTATCATGGTTAGTATTACTATAATTATTTTTATTAATAAGTATTATTACTTTTATTATTATTTTAAAATAATACAACTTTTTATTTATTATTATTAATATTATTTTATCAAATAACTATTAGTTATATAAAACCATATTTAATACATATAACATAACTATATTAGTATTTTATAATAAATAATAATTAATTATCTAAAGTAAATAAAGTAAATATATCTAATTAAATTATTAATGAAACCTATACAGTATTATATATTATATATAATAATTATATCACAAAGAAAAATACATAAATTTGTTCGATTCCAATTATATGATTTAATATATATATACAAATGATATTGGTTCGTGAATCCAAGGCCAATCATGCATTGTTCAATATATTCATATGTATTTTTACTACAAAATACATTAGGTGAGTTCATTTGATTCCCTTTTACTCTTTACATTTTTAGGACTGAGAATACATGCGCTACTTTTAAAACTGCTTTATTAAATGCTTTTGAAATACATTTTGAATTGCGAATACATGAAATGCTTTTATAAATGTTTGACGAGATAGACACAAGCAAAACATTCCTCGAATGAATTATGTGGATGTGATAATTGCCACCATTGAATTATGTGGACGTGATAATTGCCATAATTGATATGAATATTTTTTCCCTGATTATTATTTCTTGGTAACCTAAGAATTAGGGAACATCACTAGTTTTGAGAATTAGTGCACGCCTAATTCACGCGAATCCTAAAGGTAGCTACCGGGTTTAACACCCCCACCCAGAATGTTCACTAGACGGAAGGGCTAGTGGGCGTGGTGTTTAGTACTTCGAAGTTTATATGATTATTATACAGACGAGATGTTCTGTTTTGGGGATATTATTATGCGCATTATATGTTAAGGTCGGTTACCAAGCCAAGCTATGAATGCAATGAAAAGTGAATGTTATGTATCGAGAGAATGATTTTATACACAGGTTATGTGTATGTTATTTTTGTGCATGTGATATGTGTACGGTTACTAAGATTTATGAAAAATGATTTCGTACACGAGAAAGGTGTACTGTATTTAAAAGATAGCGCATGTACATTACAGGTGGGTATAGGATTCGGTCCCATTTATACCATGCAGGATTTAAATCTTGTGGTCTATCAAAAATGATGAATTTTTACTGTTTATGATAAACCTATGAACTCACCAACCTTTTGGTTGACACTTTAAAGCATGTTTATTCTCAGGTATGAAAGAAATCTTCCGCTGTGCATTTGCTCATATTACATGGAGTCGTTCATGACATATAGAGGTCAGAACCTCGCAATGAGACCAACTGTTGAAGACTTCATCCAGATGGATTAGGACGGGTCACTACAGAAGATTAGATCAATTTTGCATCTATTTATTGTTGTATTCAAGCCAAATCAACACAAACCAACCAAAATTTAACAAATACAAATCTTCTCAACAAACTCAACTACCACAATAATCAAATTCAAGCTTAGAACTAAATCTTCAAGACTTTTCATTTAAAATCTAAATTATTTCCCAAAATACTTTCTAGAAGGTTTCAAAATCAATAACATCAAAATGAGCTTAACCTTTACCAAATTCATTCAAACTTTAATCTTTTAAGGCCAACCTTCTAGAAGAACTTCAATTTAAGCACAAATCAAACATAACCAATCAAAATATCCATCATCCATCTCTTCATCATCAAATCTAGGAATGCCTAAATGCTTCACACTCGGCTTCAAGAACCTTCATCCAAAAAGTTTAGCCTTAGGGAAAACAAGGCCTTTGAAAACCATTTTTGCATTTTTAGAATGGGAAAACAAGTCATGTTTTTACACATGAAAAGTTTTCTGAATTTTAGGTTTTTAAGGCTAGGTGCTTTCAAAATCATCCCGGTTTTGGGATAACCTGCATGGGTAATTGCCAACCCAGTTTATCATCTAGGATTAACTACCTCCCAGTTCGAAGGTGATGGGAAGACAACTGCCTTAGATGAGTGTTTAGGTGTCATCCACACTCAATTTTGTAGTAATCAACGGCATAGGGCAAGTGACCAACCCTAACGCAATCACTCCAGTGTTGATGGAGCAAGATGGGAAGGCCACAAGGGATTAGATTTGCCCTACCAATCCTATTTTCGGGTTGATGGTTTGAGACTTTCTCTTCCCTCGGTACCATCACATCATGAAAGGATATTTGGCCTGAGATGACATGGATTAGGAAGGTCCCGTTCTAAGTAGATCGCAACTCGAAAGACTTGACTTCTTTAAATAGGTAGACTTGATCACCCTAAAGTGTTAAAGTTTTAAACTTTACACGCTTGTTTTTTTAGGTCTGTGGACCCCACTTCCCATGCATCTAGCTTTTATTCTATTTAAGAAAATGTAGGAAGTAGTTACTAAATTTTCATAATTTGGCAAAATGACCATGGCTTTTGGCCATGGCATGCGTTGTCTAAGTGAACGCTAGCACGAATCCATTGCTCTTGAAAAAGACAGCATGGGTGTAGCTCAAGGCTCCTATTCCTACGGTATCATACATCTTAAATTGATGTGAGTATGAAATGGTGTAGATTAGGAATTCTCCTACACCAAGTAAAACAAGATTCGGAAGACTTGACTTCCTTAAATGATGGACTCGACCTATAGAGAGTGTTAACTTGTTTCATTTAACCACTCGGTTTTTTTGCACAACATGGAAGACTTTACTTCCTTAATTGAAATTGGAAGACTTTACTTCCTCAAAAAGGGTGGAGTTGATTCCCCTAAAAGGTAAGTTATGGCTTTATTTGACAAAATGTTTTTAATTAATTCAACAAGTTACTTGGAAAATTTTTAAAATTATGTCATAATTTTATTTAAGAAAAAGTCCACGAGAATTTATCTTCCCCCCCCCCCCCCCCCCCACACACACACTTGAGATCATGTAATGCCTTCATTACATGAAATCAAAATAAAATAACAAATTCGAGAAGACAAATAAAGAGTAGGAGAATTAAAGGTACCCAAAAACAAAGACCATTTCCTCAAATATTTGTCGAAGTGCATGAAATTATCTTTAACATATCTGCATCGCCAAACTTCCTTTAGCTTTGATTTTGATTAACGAGTCTTTATCTTGACTCGACCCCATCTTCTCAATTTTCTCACCCGAGTGGTTGTCCCCCCACAATTTATTGGACGGCATGTAAAATCGTTGGAAAAGGTTCCACTAATCAATAATGTGAACCAATCATTAAATCCTCGGGTAGTGTATAATAAATCAAGAATAATCTTATTCCAAACACGGTTTACAACATAAGGTTAATTCTCTTAATCGGATCGCACCAAAATGGATCATCTTTCAAAGTAGCACAAGTGATAAGCTCTTGAGGATGTATAAATTCCATATGAGAAGGTGATTCCTCAAGTAGTTTTACTATAACAATCGCCGCTTCCTCCATGATCTTTGGTGACTCGTTCACTTCAACCTCGGGTTGCAAAACCTCCTCAATATCATCATCATCATCATACCCGAATAGATTGTTATACACTTTAAAAGTTACGAATATGATATTCTCATCATCAACTTCGTGATCATCTTCACCCTCATCTTTACTATCATCATCACTATCATCTTTGCCATCTTCCTCATCTTCCTCTCTATCTTCATCATGAACTTCATCATGAACTTCACCTTTCTCTTCATCATTGGTTATCAAAGATTCGGGTACTTGTGCAACCTCCACCACTTCTGTCTTGGAATAAAAGCTTACATCATCATCATCATCGTAAAAGAACCAGTTTCTTGACCTAGAATTGGAGACTATGGGGGTGGTGGGTGGTGAAATGGTGGTATGCTCAAAGTTATCCACATCAAAAAGATATTCATTGGCCCGATCTTTAAGCAATGGGAGTAAGAAACTCATGAATTTCTCTAAACTTTGGATGGTTTCATGTTGTCTAGCTAACATTTCCTTTAATTCTTGTCTTTCTTGGTTGAGAGCCTCGATGCGGTCAAAGTGGGTCCTCATGAAGTTTGAGAATAACTCTTGTAAATTTGGATCGATCTCCTTTTGTTGTTGATCTTGAAATTGATGTTGAGAAGAATCTCATGTCGATTCATCCCCCTCATAACAATAATCCATTGGTTGACCCATAAAGTCAAAATAAGAAATAGGACCATTATCACATGGTTGATCCTTTGGGGTAAAATCATGCATGTAACCATTATCATAATTCCTGCTTGGATAGTACCCATCATAAGTTTCAAAATGACCTCCCAACTTAACATTAGCTTGCCAAGAATCCATATAACCGTTGTCATTCATACCCATGTAACTGTGAGGACTCGTTCATACCGATTGTAAACGATTCACATTAGTTGGTTCCATTGCGAGGTACTGACCTCTATATGATACGTTTTACAAACATTGCATTCTTTTTAAAAGACAAACTCATTTCAAAATATAACCTTTCAATACAACTGATATATGTTTCCCATAATATGAATGACTAATATGTCATAACAGTCATTTTGAACTCAAACGACTTGAATGCAACGTCTTTTGAAATATGCATGAACGACTCCATGTAACATCTTTAAAATGAGTAAATGCACAGCGGAAGATTTCTTTCATACCTGAGAATAAACATGCTTAAAAGTGTCAACTAAAAGGTTGGTGAGTTCATAGGTTTATCATAAACAGTCATTTCAATAATTTTAATAGACCACATGCTTTCATTTTCATAATCAACATACAGGATTAACACATCTGTATAAAAATCATTCAACCGATGAACCACTGGTAACCGACATTAACAAAAATGCATGTAGCATATCCCCTAACATACAGGATTAACACATCTGTATATAAAAATCAAAGTACTAAAGCAGTTCAAACTCTCTGACTGGGCTTGTTAATGCCCATAGATTTATCTTTAGGATTCGCGTCAATTAGAGGCAATTATAACGTCTTAATAATTCTTAGGTTACCAAGCAAAAAGAGTGATATACGGTATAGCAGTTCATCGTAGAACGTAGTTAAGTACTTGTGTCTATTTCGTCAAACATTTATAAAAGCAGCGCATGTATTCTCAACCAAAAATTTTAGATAAAAAGGGAGTAATGAAACTCACGATTCAATATTGTAGTTCAATATTGTAGAAAAAATATGTAGACACAATGTAGTGGACAGATGCATGGTTGGCCTCGGATTCACGGACAATACCCATATATTCCTTTAGCTTTAACTCATTAATTCCTTAGCTTTAAACCATTTGAAAACCCATTTTGAAATCATGCGTATATAACTTGTTACAATATCATACTACTAATTTAAAATTTTAACTAGAAATTGGACAGAGTAATATTTATGTTTGTGTGTGAGACAGAGAAACTAATACGGAGTAAATATGTATTGAAGATATGTGTGTGTGTGTTCGTGTTATAGATCGATAGATCGATAGATAGATTGATATATATATATATATATATATATATATATATATATATAATAATATAATAATATAATAATATAATAATAAAATAATAATATAATAATAAAAGGAATCAAATGTGTGAATTAACTTAGCTGCCTCTATTTTGTTAGTTTATGCCGACAGTTTTTCACGGACCAGTATTTCGTGCTCTGTTGCTAATAATTGAAGGGTAAAAGTATAAATAAAAAATTCCACTTTTTATAATTGAATACATATATTTATTTTGGTCTTAAGCTTTATAAAACTAGTTGTAAAAAGGTCCATTTATTTATAAAATTACTATATACGTTCGATGTAGAGTGTACGTACTAGTCTCCTGATCATTCCGTGCCACCGTAAATCATGGAATTCATTTAATTCAATCGAAAGAATGAATTTTAATATTTTAAAGAGTCGTGTTTATTAAATACACAAGGGGTATTTTATGTAACTTATAACTAATAATTTCTATCATGTCGCTTTCATGTGAATAATAAATTAATTAATTTCGTTTCATTTACTATTTACATGAATAGTAAATGAATTAATTTCAATTCAACTATTTAAGTTACGTTGTTGTACGTTGTGCTTTACAACTTGTACATCTATGATTTAACTTCGTGTCTTCTTAAAGATTAAAAAAATACATTATAAAAATAAAACGATTTAATACGTAAAATTTTTAATTTGAAATTGCATCATTCAATAGTAAATTTTTATCATTTCGTATATAAATATTATTCGCATGATTTCGTATATAATGTAAACTCTTATGTTTATTAAAATATGTATATAATACTTTGTGAAAATGATTAATAAGATATTAAATTCTTATGTTTTCAAGTTAGATGTGTGTATATATATATATATATATATATATATATATATATATATATATATATATATATATATATATATATATATATATATATATATATATATATTATGACGTTCGTGAATTGTCGGACAAACAGGATGGTCAACCGTTATATAAAAACTCATTTTCAAAAGTTTTAAAACTTGTCAAAATTCATTGCTTATCATGTCGGAATAGTGTTATCATGTGAAGATCAAGTTTAAATTTGGTCGGAAATATCCGGGCCGTGAGAGTACCTACCCGTTAAAAGAAATTTCGCCCCGAAATTTGGCAGAGGTCGTCATTGTTGACAACAAGAATGTTTTCATGACGAATATGAGTTGAAAAATATAGTTTTATCATCATTGAGTAATATGGATAAAATAATTCGATTAAGCGAAGAGTATGAGTGAAGTTATCGCAAAAGAATGAAATGAAGATATAGAGATTCGTCTTAAGTTTTGACGTAATCAAGGTTGATTTTCCGGGATTCAAGGAATTTAAAGAAAATCTTCGTAATCTATTGTTAGGACCCCGAAGTTATATAGTGTTAATGTAAAACATGCTTAAATGAAGGTTAATTAGAAGAGGGCTATATAAGGAACCTATGTAGTCCTAATTAGATAGCCATTGTATTGTAACTGAGTTCTAGAAGCTGTGGAATAAAATTTTTACCGATTCTCTCTAATACTGAATCTGTTCTTCACTTACCGAGTCTCACTCTAACTCATCACATCTTCTAATCTCACCATGATTTGACCTATCATTTGGTATCAGAGCATCCAGGGAGTGATTCTAGATCACTATATTGATCAAGAGATTGAAGATTACAGAATCTGTTAGATTGAATCAGATTCGGTATACTCGAATTTGATAATCTGACGTTCAGATTCTTGTGATAAGTTCAGCGAAGGTGTATTAGGTTGATTAGAAAGAGTTTCGATCATCATAACAGCTTTTTAACAACAATTATGAAGAATCAAGTTAAATTTTAGAGTTCGTGGCTAAAACTCTTGGTATTGATCAATTCCAGCTTGATTCTGTATTTTATTAAAGGTTTGAGGATTCAATTGTGTTCGTGAGGTGATTAATCAAGTTTTTGACGATTCAATTTCATCAATTCTTCAAGTTTCAAAGATTCGATCAACACTCGGTATCTTAACTGGCCTACTGAGTCTGCTTCAAAGTTAATAATTCGTGTTAAGTGTTGCAGATTGTGGTGTGTTTGTGATTCTATCACATTCAGTTTGATCATACGCAGCTAGTTGGTGTGGTTTGAGAAAGGATTCAATTGAATTTCTAAGATTCTATACTTAGACTCGGTTTGTCAACTGCTACAGTTGACATTTGATATCCTATACATTCGGTATCTTTGATATTCTATGTGTCACTAACTTATTTCCTTGTGCAGTAGGGTGACCGAATCTAATTCAAAGGAATTGGATTGTGTTTGCAATCAAAATTTTATAGAATTTGACTACCGAGTCAAATACCGAACCAGAGTCTCGGTATCACTTAATACATTGGTTTTAAGTGTTCTAAGGATTGAAATCTTGTGGTTACCAAATATATACCGAATCTGGGTGTGTTACTTGTGTTACTGATCAGTTTCTGATACAGAATTTGGTTTACCGAACATTTATCGAATCTGCTACAGTACCGAACCACTTACCGAGTCTGCTACAGTACCGAACCAGATACCAAATTTGACATTTTTGTTAGATATTTGTGAACTTTCATCCTAGATTTGTGTAATACCGAATCTTTACCGAATCTACCTCAATTTCAAGATGTCTACCCAAGATACTTTGATCATTGGATCAGATTCCCGACCTCCAGTGTTGTTTGATGGCAAGTACACTCAGTGGCTCCACCGTATCACTTAGTACAAAGACTACAAGGGTGAGTGTCACGACCCAGATTTTTTTGATCATTTTATACATATGAGATTGATATTTACATAAATTAAACAATACCAACATGATAAGCAATCCAAATTGTTGAGTCTTGTGTTTTTGAAAAGAGTTTTACACAACGTTTGACCGTCCAATTTGACCGATGATATCACGAACTATATAACATACGATAATTATACGATTGTGTACATATATGTATTTATATATATTTAACATGATCTAAGGATGGTTTAACATATCATTGTGTACTAATAACAATGAGTTATAAGTATACTTTGAGACTACTAACTTAAGTTTTTAAAACGGTAACTATACGTAACGTTCTTTGACACATATACCTATAATCTATAATGCTTATACAAGTATCGTATAAATATGTATTTAATCACTTTTAAAGGGCTTATATACATAAAACAATATAAGTATATTTATAAAAGATAGCTATATTTGAATCCTAGTTCCGTTTCCTCAAGATTTCTACAACTATATCTAGGGTATATGTACCCGTATCATACCCAGCTTCTATACGTATTTACTATTGGTATATACACATCACAATCACTTTATTAGAAACCATGAGTCAGAAAATTTTGGATCTTAGCATGCATGATTAATCAATTTGGCATATTACAAGACTTTTACACAATATTACAAACTTATACATCATTTCACCACCATTTATACTCCATTCCATTTTCATTTTTACTACACATTTTCTCTAGCTAAAAACACCTACTTGTAAGCTTCATTCACCTCTAATAAATCCAACAAAAACTCTCTCAAGAATCACCTTAATAACCATCATATTAAGATCAAACAAGAACACTACAAGATACTACTTTCATTTCAAGTCTATATTCTAAGTTTACTTCCAATCTTTCAATCCAACTTCACCACTCTTTAGGATAAAGAGTTATACTTCCTTTCCAGTATCTTTATCCAAGTAATTTTAGGTAGTAACCTTATTCATAATCTTATTCGATTCATATTTATATAGCTACCTTATTTTGAGTTATAAATTATAACAACAAGAACATAGTTTGAATGATTTCAAACTTGTTCGCAAACTAAATAGATCCTTCTAACTTGACTTTTAAAATACTTCAAGACCTGTAATATATCATAATGATATGCTAACTTAACAAGATACAACTTGATTTTACAAAGAACACCTTAAAACTGAATCTACGTCGTCGGAGTGCAACCTGGGGCTGTTTTGGGTTGGATAATTAAAAACCATCTTAAACTTTGAATTGAAAGTTTATATTCTGGAAAAATGATATTTCTTATGAATATGTTAACATATAAAAATCTCATGGTTTAACTCAAAGTGTAAGTATTTTTAAAAATGATCATTTAGATGTTGTTTTTATAATGGAAATGATCACTTTCATAAGATTCACCCAAGTTTGACCTATAACCTGTGATGTTGAATGTAAACCAAGGTATTTATAGTTCATATTCATAAATAATGACTCGATCCAAGAAAGTGGCAAGTTGAATCAACAAAAACAAACTACGACTAAAACAAAATCGGGGATCCGAAGCTAGTTTAGCTACGAAAATATTTTGGCTAATTAACATGATATTTTATATATATTTACTCATGATTTGATTTTACATATTTCAGGACCACCCGTAAACAACACGAGAAGATTAATTATAAGATCTCATGATTGTACGCAACACGTCATTTGACAACACGATACTTTATGTACGCAACACGTCATTTGACAACACGGTACCATGGGTCGAGATTAATTCCGATCAATACGAATATGATGGGGTCTTTATTTATTTTATTGAGCAACTAATTGTGGACCACTAACATCGAACTGCTAACTACGGACTAATAGATATTAAAAGTATTATAAGTATTTATGTAACGATTATTTGAAAAGAAAATATCTTGATATATTATATATATGGTTAGGTTCGTGATATCTATTGGAGACCAAGTCGTGTTAAATATCTTCAAGGCAAAAGTGAGTATATAGTCCCATTTTTAAACTCTAAATATTTCGGGATGAGAATACATGCATTTTATGATTTAGGTTATGGACACAAGTGATTAAAAATATATATTCTACGTTGAGTTGTACCACTGGCATACTTCCCTGTAACTTGGTAACTACTATTTACATGCGGTATTGTAAACGTGAATCCTGTTGATAGATCTATCGGGCCTGACAACCCCAATCGGACTGGACGACCAGTATTCAACGGTTGCACAGTACTTCGTTTCGGTGATACACTTGGTACGGTGTAGTGAGATTTCATAATAAAGGGAATATGTGACGTTGATTAAATGTTAAGTATGGTTATCAAGTGCTCAACCACTTAGAATATTTTTATTAAAATGTTTATGTATATTAAATCTTGTGGTCTATATTTATAACGCTCTAGCATTAAACCTATATCTCACCAACTTTATGTTGACGATTTAAGCATGTTTATTCTCAGGTGATAATTAAAAGCTTCCGCTGCATTATGCCAAATTTAAGCAGGATTTGGAGTATGCATATTTGTGTCAAAAATAAAACTGCATACCGAAAGATTTGTAATGTGAAATATGTTGGAAATCATATTGTTATTATCAAATGTAAAGTTTGTAAGACTAAGATTATCGCTAAACGATAATCATTATTATGTTGTTTAAGCCTTTGGTTATAATAAAAGTTATGGTTTGTATCATAAAAACGTATGCAGATTTTGAAAAATGTCACATATAGAGGTCAATACCTCGCAATGACACCAATAAGTACGTGACGTTTATAATCGATATGAACGGGACGCTACAGGTTGTATCAGAGCGTTGGTCTTAGAGAACCAGAAAATTTGCATTAGTGTGTCTTATCGAGTTTGTTAGGATGCATTAGTGAGTCTGGACTTTGACCGTGTTTGATTTCGAAAACTATTGCTTAACCTTGTTGGTTAAAAATTAATATGTAAATATTATGTGGTACTAACGTGCTAGTTGTTGTGTGATAGATGTCTGGCTTAGAACTTGTTATCACATTCAGCGACTCTGAACCAGAATCCTCAGATAGTGTTCCAGTCATTAACCTATCCGATGATGAAAATGACACCTTTGGGGAAGACTCAAAATTTCCAGATGAATCAATTGAAGAGGAACCGAAAAGTGATCCTGAGGAGGAAGAAATACAGGAAATTACGAAAGACAAGTTCGAACGAGGAAAGAAACGAAAGGCTACTGAATTGGAAAATCCAAATTCCGAGTTTAGTGAGGAAGTTGTGGCATCAACTCCACAAGACACTTCCACCCCTATTCCCGCTATTCCTATTAGTTCTATCCCGGCATCCAGTTCTTCGACCCCTCAGCCAAAATGTAGGGAGACAGCTAGGATTAGCGTTAAGCGATTCCCTGAACACAAACGTTTTGGGATATAGGCTAAATGATGCGCTGTTGTTTTAAACCATGGGATCATATAACGTTTTGTATAATATTACTAGTGTGGTTTGCTTGATGTTTGATGTAAGATAAGCATATGTAAAATAGTGAAGTGTGAAATGCAATAATTTTCCATGGTGGAGTATTATTTGGATGGTAGTAATTAATTTCTGTACTAAGCTATTAAGTATGAACTTTAACGGGTAGGTACTACCCTAGATATAATTATAAAACGCTAATAGGAAGAAAAGGCTTTTATAATAATAACTGGTTCATATTATTAATAAGCTACACTGTAAATACACACTACATCTATAATATTCTATGTGAATAATTATTATTTTTTTCATTCTTATTGAAGAATATGGCGCGATTGAACCGAATGACGGAACAAGAAATCGAGAAACTCATCAATCAGCGAGTGAATGACAGAATGTTATGGGTCGAGGCCGTAAGAGGTGCTGCAGTTAACCCAAATCCTCATGTGGGATGCACCTACAAAACTTTTCAAGGTTGCAAACCCTCATCATTCAGTGGAACAGAAGGACCGATCGGTTTAACCCGGTGGATCAAAAAGATTGAGTCTGTGTTTAAAATCAGTGGTTGTATTGATAAGGAAATGACCAAGTATGCATCGTGCACCTTACAGGATAGTGCACTCACGTGGTGGAAAAACTATGTGAAGACCGTAGGAGGAGATGTAGCTTATGATACTCCATGGGAAGAATTCAAAGCAATGCTAATCAACGAGTATTGTCCAAGGAACGACGTTAGGAAGTTGGAAGCTGAATTATGAAGCCTGAAAGTTGTTGGTACTGAACTCACCAACTACAATCAGCGATTTATGGAATTAGCTTTGCTATGTTCCGAATTGGTACCAACCGAAGAACGGAAGATAGAACTGTACAAAGATGGTTTGCCTAAAAATGTCAAGGCAAATGTTACAGCATCGAAACCCAAGATTATTCATGAAGCCATCACCATGGAAAATGAGTTAATGGACCAGATTATTCTGGATAAGAACACCGATGTCAAGATATCGGAAAACAAAAGAAAGTGGGAAGGTAATCATCAACAATCCAACAAGAAACAAGAAACCAAGCAAGGTGCGGGTAGTGGTTCAAGCTCAGGTTACAAGGGACGGAATCCTTTATGTAACAGATGCCACAAACATCACTCTAGTTATTGTAATGTGGTATGCAACAATTGTAATCGAAGGGGTCATCTTACTGAAGATTGTAGGGTTCCTGTTACAAATGCAAATGGCACCAAGACTCCTGCCACCAATGCAAATGGAACTGCCTTGGCCACTGTTACCTGTTATGGGTGTGGGAAATAGGGTCATTATAAGAGCCAGTGCCCGAATCCAGAGAAAAATAACAGATCTGCACGTGGAAGAGCATTTATTATTAATGCTAGAGAGGCGTGTGAAGACCCAGAGCTTGTTACGGGTACGTTTACCATTAATAACTTATCAGCATCTATTATATTTGATACTGGTGCCGATAGAAGTTACGTGTGTAGAGATTTTTAAGCTAAATTGAATTATTCATCATTACCTCTAGATGCTAAGTAAATGATTGAGTTAGCTAATGGTAAAATAATTAAAGCCGATAAAATTTTCCGTGATTGTAAAATAAATTGAGCCGGAGAAACGTTTAAAATTGATTTGATACCCATAGAATTAGGAAGTTTTGATGTAATAGTCGGCATGGACTGGATGTCCAAAATAGGAGCTGAAGTTGTGTGTGCCAAGAAGGCAATTCGCATTCTTCGTAAGGATAAAATGCCGGTAATGATTTATGGAGAGAAGGGTAACTCAAAGCTAAAACTCATTAGCTGTTTGAAAGCCCAAAAGTGCTTGAAGAAAGGGTGCTATGCTATCCTAGAACATGTTAATAAAGTGGAAATGAAAGAAAAAGAGAAGTGCATCAACGACGTGCCTGTGGCAAGAGATTTTCCTGAAGTCTTTTCGGAAGAGTTGCTGGGATTACCTCCATTTAGATCTGTAGAATTTCAAATAGATCTAGTACCAGGAGCTGCACCAGTGGCTCGTGCTCCATACAGACTTACACCATCTGAGATGAAAGAGTTACAAATCCAGTTACAAGAATTACTGGACCGTGGATTCATTCGACCGAGCACTTCATCGTGGGGAGCTCCGATTTTATTCGTCAAGAAGAAAGATGGATCCTTCTGAATGTGTATAGATTACCGTGAATTAAATAAGTTAACTATCAAGAATCGGTATCTACTACCGAGAATTGACGACTTATTTGATCAACTGCAAGGATCATGTGTTTACTCAAAAATTGACCTAAGATCGGGCTATCATCAACTACGTGTCAAAGAAGAAGATATTCCGAAAACTGCTTTCCGGATACGCTATGGTCATTACGAATTTTTGGTCATGCCGTTTGGGTTGTCGAATGCGCCAGCTGTATTCATGGACCTCATGAATCGAATTTGTAGTCCGTATTTAGATAAGTTTGTTATCGTTTTCATTGACGATATTCTCATCTATTCCAAGAATGAGCAAGAGCATGAGCAGCATTTTAGGTTGGTATTAGAATTGTTAAGAAAAGAACAGTTATATGCCAAATTTTCTAAGTGTGCGTTTTGGTTGAAAGAAGTGCAATTTCTTGGTCACATTGTTAGTAGCAAAGGAATTCAGGTTGATCCAGCTAAAATTGAGGCCATTGAAGAATGGGAGACTCCTAAGACACCAACATAAATACGTCAATTTTTGGGCTTAGCCGGTTATTATAGAAGGTTTATTCAAGATTTTTCTCGAATAGCTAAACCATTGACAACGTTAACGCAAAAAGGGAAGAAGTACGAGTAGACCTCTGAGCAAGAGAGTGCATTTCAATTACTGAAGAAGAAGTTGACTACGGCACCTATTTTATCGTTACCTGAAGGGAACGATGATTTTGAGATATATTGTGAAGCTTCGCAACACGGTTTTGGTTGCGTCCTTATGCAACGAAAGAAAGTTATTGCGTACGCATCCCGACAATTGAAGATTCACGAGTGAAATTATACGACGCATGATCTAGAACTGGGAGCAGTAGTGTTTGCATTGAAGATATGGAGACACTACTTATATGGGGTTAAATGCACTGTGTTTACCGATCATAAAAGTCTTCAACATATTATTGATCAAAAATAGCTGAACATGAGGCAACGTAGGTGGGTCGAGCTGATAAACAACTATGATTGTGAGATTCGCAATCATATCGGGAAAGCGAATGTAGTGGCTGACGCTCTAAGCAGAAAGGAACGAGAGCCAATTCGAGAACGAGCGATGAACATAAAAATTCGCATGAATCTCAACTCACAAATCAAAGAGGCTCAACGAGAAGCTCTTACAAAGGAAAACATAGTAAATGAAATAATGAAGAAGTATGAGAAGCAACTCGTTATACGGGAAGACGGAATTCGATATTTTGCAAAACGTATTTGGGTACCAAAGTTGGGTGGATTAAGGAAGTTGATATTGAACGAGGCACATAAGACAAGATACTCGATACATCCTGGAGTTGGAAAGATGTATCAAGATCTTAAGATGCATTATTGGTGGCCTAATTTAAAGACAGACGTTGCAACATATGTCGGGAAATGTTTAACTTGTTCCAAAGTCAAAGCAGAACACCAGAAGCCATCAGGGTTACTTTAACAACCAGAAATCCCAGAATGGAAGTGGGACGGTACTACCATGGATTTTATCACGAAGTTACCCAAGACTGCATGGGGTTATGACACCATTTAGGTAATAGTTTATCGTCTCACCAAATCAGCACATTTCTTGCCTATAAAAGAAACGGATAGAATGGAGAAACTATTACGATTATACATAAAGGAAATTGTTTCAAGGCATAGAATACCTATTTCAATTATATCTGATCGTGATAGTAGATTTACATCAAAGTTCTGGCAATCACTGCAGGAGGCCCTGGGAACTCGTTTGGATATGAGCACCGCATATCATCCGCAAACTGACGGGCAGAGTGAAAGAATAATTCAGACTCTTGAAGACATGCTCAGGGCATGTGTCATCGATTTTGGAAATGGATGGGATAAATATCTACCATTAGCAGAATTCTCGTATAATAATAGTTATCATATGAGCATTAAAGCTGCACCATTCGAAGCACTGCATGGAAGGAAGTGTAGATCCCCTATATGTTGGAATGAAGTAGGATATCAACGATTAACTGGTCCCGAGATCATACATGAAACTACTAAGAAGATAGTACAAATCAAGGAGAGATTGAAAACAGCCCGTAGTCGCCAAAAGAGCTACGCCGATGTCCGAAGGAAACCATTAGAGTTTCAGATCGGTGACATGGTTATGCTAAAGGTGTCACCTTGGAAAGGTGTAATACATTTCGGCAAAAGGGGTAAACTGAACCCAAGGTATGTAGGCCCGTTCAAGATGTCTACTCAAGATACTTTGATCATTGGATCAGATTCTCTACCTCCTGTGTTGTTTGATGGCAAGTACACTCAGTGGCTCCACCGTATCACTTAGTACAAAGACTACAAGGGTGAGTGTAACGACTCGGATTTTTCTGATCGTTTTATACATATGAGATTAATATTTACATAAATTAAACATTACCAACATGATAAGCAATCCAAATTGTTGAGTCTTGTGTTTTTGAAAAGAGTTTTACACAACGTTTGACTGTCCAATTTGACCGATGATATCACGAACTATATAACATACGATAATTATACGATTGTGTACATATACATATTTATATATATTTAACATGATCTAAGGATGGTTTAACATATCATTGTGTACTAATAACAATGAGTTATAAGTATACTTTGAGACTACTAACTTAAGTTTTCAAAACGGTAACTATACGTAACGTTCTTTGACACATATACCTATAATCTATAATGCTTATACAAGTATCGTATAAATATGTATTTAATCACTTTTAAAGGGCTTATATACATAAAACAATATAAGTATATTTACAAAAGATAGCTATATTTGAATCCTCGTTCCGTTTCCTCAAGATTTCTTCAACTATATCTAGGGTATATGTACCCGTATCATACCCAGCTTCTATATGTATTTACTATTGGTATATACACATCACAATCACTTTATTAGCAGCCATGAGTCAGAAAATTTTGGATCTTAGCATGCATGATTAATCAATTTGGCATATTACAAGACTTTTACACAATATTACAAACTTATACATCATTTCACCACCATTTATACTCCATTCCATTTTCATTTTTACTACACATTTTCTGTAGCTAAAAACACCTACTTGTAAGCTTCATTCACCTCTAATAAATCCAGCAAAAACTCTCTCTAGAATCACCTTAATAACCATCATATTAAGATCAAACAAGAACACTACAAGATACTACTTTCATTTCAAGTCTATATTCTAAGTTTACTTCCAATCTTTCAATCCAAATTCACCACTCTTTAGAATCAAGAGTTATACTTCCTTTCCAGTAGATTTATCCAAGTAATTTGAGGTAGTAACCTTATTCATAATCTTATTCGATTCATATTTATATAGCTACCTTATTTTGAGTTATAAATTATAACAACAAGAACATAGTTTGAATGATTTCAAACTTGTTCGCAAACTAAATAGATCCTTCTAACTTGACTTTTAAAATACTTCAAGACCTGTAATATATCATAATGATATGCTAACTTAACAAGATACAACTTGATTTTACAAAGAACACCTTAAAACTGAATCTACGTCGTCGGAGTGCAACCGGAGGCTGTTTTGAGTTGGATAATTAAAAACCATCTTAAACTTTGAATTGGAAGTTTATATTCTGGAAAAATGATATTTCTTATGAATATGTTAACATATAAAAATCTCATGGTTTAACTCAAAGTGTAAGTATTTTTAAAAATGATCATTTAGATGTTGTTTTTATGATGGAAATGATCACTTTCATAAGATTCACCCAAGCTTGACCTATAACCTGTGATTTTGAATGTAAACTGTAGTGACCCGAACTTTTCCATGTTTATATATATTAATTGAGATTGATGTTTACATGATTAAATGTTTCCAACATGTTAAGCAATCAAACTTGTTAAGACTTGATTAATTGAAATATGTTTCATATAGACAATTGACCACCCAAGTTGACCGGTGATTCACGAACGTTAAAACTTGTAAAAACTATATGATGACATATATATGGATATATATATAGTTAACATGATACTATGATAATTAAACATATCATTAAGTATATTAACAATGAACTACATATGTAAAAACAAGACTACTAACTTAATGATTTTTAAACGAGACATATATGTAACGATTATCGTTGTAAAGACATTTAATGTATATATATCATATTAAGAGATATTCATACATGATAATATCATGATAATATAATAATTTAAAATCTCATTTGATATTATAAACATTGGGTTAACAACATTTAACAAGATCGTTAACCTAAAGGTTTCAAAACAACACTTACATGTAACGACTAACGATGACTTAACGACTCAGTTAAAATGTATATACATGTAGTGTTTTAATATGTATTTATACACTTTTGAAAGACTTCAATACACTTATCAAAATACTTCTACTTAACAAAAATGCTTACAATTACATTCTCGTTCAGTTTCATCAACAATTCTACTCGTATGCACCCGTATTCGTACTCGTACAATACACAGCTTTTAGATGTATGTACTATTGGTATATACACTCCAATGATCAGCTCTTAGCAGCCCATGTGAGTCACCTAACACATGTGGGAACCATCATTTGGCAACTAGCATGAAATATCTCATAAAATTACAAAAATATGAGTAATCATTCATGACTTATTTACATGAAAACAAAATTTCATATCCTTTATATCTAATCCATACACCAACGACCAAAAACACCTACAAACACTTTCATTCTTCAATTTTCTTCATCTAATTGAACTCTCTCAAGTTCTATCTTCAAGTTCTAAGTGTTCTTCATAAATTCCAAAAGTTCTAGTTTCATAAAATCAAGAATACTTTCAAGTTTGCTAGCTCACTTCCAATCTTGTAAGGTGATCATCCAACCTCAAGAAATCTTTGTTTCTTACAGTAGGTTATCATTCTAATACAAGGTAATAATCATATTCAAACTTTGGTTCAATTTCTATAACTATAACAATCTTATTTCAAGTGATGATCTTACTTGAACTTGTTTTCGTGTCATGATTTTGCTTCAAGAACTTTGAGCCATCCAAGGATCCATTGAAGCTAGATCCATTTTTCTCTTTTCCAGTAGGTTCATCCAAGGAACTTAAGGTAGTAATGATGTTCATAACATCATTCGATTCATACATATAAAGCTATCTTATTCGAAGGTTTAAACTTGTAATCACTAGAACATAGTTTAGTTAATTCTAAACTTGTTTGCAAACAAAAGTTAATCCTTCTAACTTGACTTTTAAAATCAACTAAACACATGTTCTATATCTATATGATATGCTAACTTAATGATTTAAAACCTGGAAACACGAAAAACACCGTAAAACCGGATTTACGCCGTCGTAGTAACACCGCGGGCTGTTTTGGGTTAGTTAATTAAAAACTATGATAAACTTTGATTTAAAAGTTGTTATTCTGAGAAAATGATTTTTATTATGAACATGAAACTATATCCAAAAATTATGGTTAAACTCAAAGTGGAAGTATGTTTTCTAAAATGGTCATCTAGACGTCGTTCTTTCGACTGAAATGACTACCTTTACAAAAACGACTTGTAACTTATTTTTCCGACTAGAAACCTATACTTTTTTTGTTTAGATTCATAAAA
Organism: Rutidosis leptorrhynchoides; assembly: GCF_046630445.1. NCBI lineage: Eukaryota > Viridiplantae > Streptophyta > Magnoliopsida > Asterales > Asteraceae > Rutidosis > Rutidosis leptorrhynchoides. Next base: position 225,356,010 of record NC_092340.1, read on the forward strand.
TAGAGTTCAATATGAAACCATAGCAATTTGATTCACTCAAAACGGATTTAAAATGAAGAAGTTATGGGTAAAACAAGATTGGATAATTTTTCTCATTTTAGCTACGTGAAAATTGGTAACAAATCTATTCCAACCATAACTTAATCAACTTGTATTATATATTATGTAATCTTGAGATACCATAGACACGTATACAATGTTTCGACCTATCATGTCGACACATCTATATATATTTCGGAACAACCATAGACACTCTATATGTGAATGTTGGAGTTAGCTATACAGGGTTGAGGTTGATTCCAAAATATATATAGTTTGAGTTGTGATCAATACTGAGATACGTATACACTGGGTCGTGGATTGATTCAAGATAATATTTATCGATTTATTTCTGTACATCTAACTGTGGACAACTAGTTGTAGGTTACTAACGAGGACAGCTGACTTAATAAACTTAAAACATCAAAATATATTAAAAGTGTTGTAAATATATTTTGAACATACTTTGATATATATGTATATATTGTTATAGGTTCGTGAATCAACCAGTGGCCAAGTCTTACTTCCCGACGAAGTAAAAATCTGTGAAAGTGAGTTATAGTCCCACTTTTAAAAATCTAATATTTTTGGGATGAGAATACATGCAGGTTTTATAAATGATTTACAAAATAGACACAAGTACGTGAAATTACATTCTATGGTTGAATTATCAAAATCGAATATGCCCCTTTTTATTAAGTCTGGTAATCTAAGAATTAGGGAACAGACACCCTAATTGACGCGAATCCTAAAGATAGATCTATTGGGCCTAACAAACCCCATCCAAAGTACCGGATGCTTTAGTACTTCGAAATTTATATCATATCCGAAGGGTGTCCCGGAATGATGGGGATATTCTTATATATGCATCTTGTTATTGTCGGTTACCAGGTGTTCACCATATGAATGATTTTTATCTCTATGTATGGGATGTGTATTGAAATATGAAATCTTGTGGTCTATTGTTACGATTTGATATATATAGGTTAAACCTATAACTCACCAACATTTTTGTTGACGTTTAAAGCATGTTTATTCTCAGGTGAATATTAAGAGCTTCCGCTGTTGCATACTAAAATAAGGACAAGATTTGGAGTCCATGTTTGTATGATATTGTGTAAAAACTGCATTCAAGAAACTGATTTCGATGTAACATATTTGTATTGTAAACCATTATGTAATGGTCGTGTGTAAACAGGATATTTTAGATTATCATTATTTGATAATCTACGTAAAGCTTTTTAAACCTTTATTTATGAAATAAAGGTTATGGTTTGTTTTAAAAATGAATGCAGTCTTTGAAAAACGTCTCATATAGAGGTCAAAACCTCGCAACGAAATCAATTAATATGGAACGTTTTTAATCAATAAGAACGGGACATTTCAGTTGGTATCAGAGCGTTGGTCTTAGAGAACCAGAAAATTTGCATTAGTGTGTCTTATCGAGTTTGTTAGGATGCATTAGTGAGTCTGGACTTCGACCGTGTTTTCTTTAAAAATGATTGCTTAACATTTTTGTTGGAAACTATATATTTTTAACATATGAATATTATGTGATATATTAATCTCTTAACGTGTTTGATATTATGTGATAGATGTCTACCTCTAGAACAAGTCCCATTGACTCACCTAATAATAATGAAGAGTCAAATGTAAATTGGAATGATTTGTGGACTGATTCACAAGTTCCCGAAGAGGAACCGGAAGAAGAGTCGGAACCGGAAGAAGAATCGGAACCGGAAGAAGAATCGGAACCGGATGAAGAAATAGAACCGGTGGGGGAAATAATAAAACGGTTAAGTAAAAGAAAATCCTCAACCAACCGACCAAAGTTAATTATGGTCAATGGTGTTTCCGCCAAGGAAGCAAAATATTGGGAGGATTACCAATTCTCCGATGAATCGGATTCCGACGAGAATTCCGATGATGTTATAGAAATTACCCCAACTGAATTTAAAAAGGCAAAAGAAAATAATAAGGGAAAGGGCATAAAAATAGAGAAATCTAATTCCAACCCCGATGAACTTTATATGTATCGTCAACCCCCGAAGTCCTTAAGTTGTAACAATGACCCGGGAACCTCTAAACCACCAGGTTTTTCTAAACCAATGTGGACAACGACGGCTCGTATTAGGGGAACATCATATATCCCTAGAAACTTGGCAAAACGAACCAAAACCGAAGAAGAAGAAACGAGCGAGTCGGAATAAGATAGTTGTATTCGTGTGGTGTAATATATGGAATATAGTGTTCTTATGCTTTATGATATATGTAAAAATTGCTTGTATTAATAAGTATTTTTTTTATGAATCTAACTCTTGTCTATTTTACAGTTTAAAAACACAAAATGGATAGACAACCCAATATTTTAAGAGACCTACCCGGAGACATGATTGATGAAATCTTGTCTAGAGTCGGCCAGAATTCTTCGGCACAACTATTTAAGGCGAGATCAGTTTGTAAGACATTCGAAGAACGTTCCAAGAATGTCTTGGTTTATAAGAGACTTTCGTTTGAAAGATGGGGGATATCACATTGGGAAACCCATAAGTTACGATGTGTTTACTTTGACGCATATATTGCGGGGAACCCAAATGCTATTTTACGCAACGGGTTAAGAAATTATTTTGACTCAATATATCCGAATATTGGACTTCGTGATTTAGAAAAAGCGGCTAACATGCAACATAAAGAAGCATGTTATGCTTACGGATTAGTAATGTTCGCTTCTCACCAAAGTGAGAACAAGAACATCGGGCTACAACTATTAAACAAAACGTTTCCACAAGTGACGGAGTCGGTAATTGGGGTAAGAAATGAGGTTTTTAGATTATTACGGGACTGTTGGACATTACGTAACCCTCGTCCCTTTGATGACGTTACAACACGCTGTCTTATCAACGGCCATAACGGTTATGTTGCACAAGACCAAGGATGGGAAGTAGTCCTAGTAAAACCAGAATGCATGACTTGTTTCTGGACGTATGAATTACGTGTCTTTATTGCCTTTGCCGAACGACTTGTGTACTAGCTAGAATTGTCTTCACAACTATCTTGTATCAAAGTTATTGTGTGCTATATTTCATGCTTTATGTAAAATAAGCGGTATTGTAAGTTTGTAAAATATTGTATAAAAGTTTGAACGCGAAATATTATTACAATCAGTTTTTCATATAGAATTGTAGTAGTTGAATTGTATATTAGCTACTAAGTATGAACTTAACGGGTAGGTACTACCCGAATTTAAACTTATAAAACGCTAATATGAAGAAAAAGCTTTTATAAATGAGTTCATATTATGCTACGAAATACTATTAACTACTCTTAATATTCTGTATGATTAACTTGTTCCATTTAACTATTTTGAAGGAAATGGCACCGACTACTCGACACACCGTGAATATGAATGAAGAGGAATTCCGTACTTTTCTAGCTTCAAACATAGCCGCAGTACAGGCTGCGCTACATACCAACAATAACCTTGGATCTAGCAGTACAGGAAATCGTGTAGGATGCACCTACAAAGAATTCACTGCCTGCAAACCTTTGGAATTTGATGGAACCGAAGGACCGATCGGATTGAAACGGTGGACCGAGAAGGTTGAATCGGTGTTTGCCATAAGTAAGTGTACTGAAGAGGACAAAGTGAAGTACGCTACGCATACCTTCACAGGTTCTGCGTTAACATGGTGGAATACCTATCTAGAGCAAGTGGGACAAGATGATGCGTACGCACTACCGTGGTCAGCATTCAAGCACTTGATGAACGAGAAGTACCGTCCCAGAACCGAGGTCAATAAGCTCAAGACAGAACTTAGAGGGTTACGAACCCAAGGATTTGATATTACCACGTACGAAAGACGATTCACAGAATTGTGCCTATTGTGTCCGGGAGCATTCGAAGATGAGGAAGAGAAGATCGACGCGTTTGTGAAAGGATTACCGGAAAGAATCCAAGAAGATATAAGTTCACACGAACCCGCCTCCATACAACAGGCATGTAGAATGGCTCACAAACTAGTGAACCAGATTGAAGAAAGAATTAAAGAACAGACTGCTGAAGAGGCCAATGTGAAGCAAGTCAAAAGAAAGTGGGAGGAAAACGGTGATAAGAATCACCAATACAACAACAACAGCAATTACAACAATAATCGCAACAATTATCCCAACAATCGCAACATCAATCGCAACTACAACAAACGGCCCAACAACAACAACAACAACAACAACAACAGCAACTACAACAATCATCCCAACAACAATAATAACCGCAACAACAACAACAATCAGAAGCAACTATGCCAAAGGTGTGAAAAGAATCACTTGGGGTTCTGCACCAAATTTTGCAACAAGTGTAAAAGAAATGGTCATAGCGCGGCGAAGTGTGAGGTCTACGGACCAGGGGTTAATAGAACGAAAGGAACAAATGGTGTCGGAACGAGTAATGGCGGAGCAAGTAGTGTCGGAGCAAGTTATGCCAATGTAGTTTGTTATAAATGTGGAAAACCAGGCCACATTATTAGAAATTGCCCGAACCAGGAGAACACGAATGGACAAGGCCGTGGAAGAGTTTTCAATATTAATGCGGTAGAGGCACAGGAAGACCCGGAGCTTGTTACGGGTACGTTTCTTATTGACAATAAATCTGCTTACGTTTTATTTGATTCGGGTGCGGATAGAAGCTATATGAGTAGAGATTTTTGTGCTAAATTAAGTTGTCCATTGACGCCTTTGGATAGTAAATTTTTACTCGAATTAGCAAATGGTAAATTAATTTCAGCAGATAATATATGTCGGAATCGAGAAATTAAACTGGTTAGCGAAACATTTAAGATTGATTTGATACCAGTAGAGTTAGGGAGTTTTGATGTGATAATCGGTATGGACTGGTTGAAAGAAGTGAAAGCGGAGATCGTTTGTTACAAAAATGCAATTCGCATTATACGAGAAAAAGGAAAACCCTTAATGGTGTACGGAGAAAAGGGCAACACGAAGCTACATCTTATTAGTAATTTGAAGGCACAAAAACTAATAAGAAAAGGTTGCTATGCTGTTCTAGCACACGTCGAGAAAGTACAAACTGAAGAAAAGAGCATCAATGATGTTCCCATTGCAAAAGAATTTCCCGATGTATTTCCGAAAGAATTACCGGGATTACCCCCACATCGATCCGTTGAATTTCAAATAGATCTTGTACCAGGAGCTGCACCAATAGCTCGTGCTCCTTACAGACTCGCACCCAGCGAGATGAAAGAACTGCAAAGCCAATTACAAGAACTTTTAGAGCGTGGTTTCATTCGACCAAGCACATCACCGTGGGGAGCTCCTGTTTTGTTTGTCAAGAAGAAAGATGGTACATTCAGGTTGTGTATCGACTACCGAGAGTTGAACAAACTTACCATCAAGAACCGCTACCCACTACCGAGAATCGACGACTTATTTGATCAACTACAAGGCTCGTCTGTTTATTCAAAGATTGACTTACGTTCCGGGTATCATCAAATGCGGGTGAAAGAAGATGATATTCCAAAGACTGCTTTCAGAACACGTTACGGTCATTACGAGTTTATGGTCATGCCGTTTGGTTTAACTAATGCACCAGCTGTGTTCATGGACCTTATGAACCGAGTGTGTGGACCATACCTTGACAAGTTTGTCATTGTTTTCATTGATGACATACTTATTTACTCAAAGAATGACCAAGAACACGGTGAACATTTGAGAAAGGTGTTAGAAGTATTGAGGAAGGAAGAATTGTACGCTAAGTTTTCAAAGTGTGCATTTTGGTTGGAAGAAGTTCAATTCCTCGGTCACATAGTGAACAAAGAAGGTATTAAGGTGGATCCGGCAAAGATAGAAACTGTTGAAAAGTGGGAAACCCCGAAAACTCCGAAACACATACGCCAGTTTTTAGGACTAGCTGGTTACTACAGAAGGTTCATCCAAGACTTTTCCAGAATAGCAAAACCCTTGACTGCATTAACGCATAAAGGGAAGAAATTTGAATGGAATGATGAACAAGAGAAAGCGTTTCAGTTATTGAAGAAAAAGCTAACTACGGCACCTATATTGTCATTGCCTGAAGGGAATGATGATTTTGTGATTTATTGTGATGCATCAAAGCAAGGTCTCGGTTGTGTATTAATGCAACGAACGAAGGTGATTGCTTATGCGTCTAGACAATTGAAGATTCACGAACAAAATTATACGACGCATGATTTGGAATTAGGCGCGGTTGTTTTTGCATTAAAGACTTGGAGGCACTACTTATATGGGGTCAAAAGTATTATATATACCGACCACAAAAGTCTTCAACACATATTTAATCAGAAACAACTGAATATGAGGCAGCGTAGGTGGATTGAATTATTGAATGATTACGATTTTGAGATTCGTTACCACCCGGGGAAGGCAAATGTGGTAGCCGATGCCTTGAGCAGGAAGGATAGAGAACCCATTCGAGTAAAATCTATGAATATAATGATTCATAATAACATTACTACTCAAATAAAGGAGGCGCAACAAGGAGTTTTAAAAGAGGGAAATTTAAAGGATGAAATACCCAAAGGATCGGAGAAACATCTTAATATTCGGGAAGACGGAACCCGGTATAGGGCTGAAAGGATTTGGGTACCAAAATTTGGAGATATGAGAGAAATGGTACTTAGAGAAGCTCATAAAACCAGATACTCAATACATCCTGGAACGGGGAAGATGTACAAGGATCTCAAGAAACATTTTTGGTGGCCGGGTATGAAAGCCGATGTTGCTAAATACGTAGGAGAATGTTTGACGTGTTCTAAGGTCAAAGCTGAGCATCAGAAACCATCAGGTCTACTTCAACAACCCGAAATCCCGGAATGGAAATGGGAAAACATTACCATGGATTTCATCACTAAATTGCCAAGGACTGCAAGTGGTTTTGATACTATTTGGGTAATAGTTGATCGTCTCACCAAATCAGCACACTTCCTACCAATAAGAGAAGATGACAAGATGGAGAAGTTAGCACGACTGTATTTGAAGGAAGTCGTCTCCAGACATGGAATACCAATCTCTATTATCTCTGATAGGGATGGCAGATTTATTTCAAGATTCTGGCAGACATTACAGCAAGCATTAGGAACTCGTCTAGACATGAGTACTGCCTATCATCCACAAACTGATGGGCAGAGCGAAAGGACGATACAAACGCTTGAAGACATGCTACGAGCATGTGTTATTGATTTCGGAAACAGTTGGGATCGACATCTACCGTTAGCAGAATTTTCCTACAACAACAGCTACCATTCAAGCATTGAGATGGCGCCGTTTGAAGCACTTTATGGTAGAAAGTGCAGGTCTCCGATTTGTTGGAGTGAGGTGGGGGATAGACAGATTACGGGTCCGGAGATTATACAAGAAACTACCGAGAAGATCATCCAAATTCAACAACGGTTGAAAACCGCCCAAAGTCGACAAAAGAGCTACGCTGACATTAAAAGAAAAGATATAGAATTTGAAATTGGAGAGATGGTCATGCTTAAAGTTTCACCTTGGAAAGGCGTTGTTCGATTTGGTAAACGAGGGAAATTAAATCCAAGGTATATTGGACCATTCAAGATTATTGATCGTGTCGGACCAGTAGCTTACCGACTTGAGTTACCTCAACAACTCGCGGCTGTACATAACACTTTCCACGTCTCGAATTTGAAGAAATGTTTTGCTAAAGAAGATCTCACTATTCCGTTAGATGAAATCCAAATCAACGAAAAACTCCAATTCATCGAAGAACCCGTCGAAATAATGGATCGTGAGGTTAAAAGACTTAAGCAAAACAAGATACCAATTGTTAAGGTTCGATGGAATGCTCGTAGAGGACCCGAGTTCACCTGGGAGCGTGAAGATCAGATGAAGAAGAAATACCCGCATCTATTTCCAGAAGATTCGTCAACACCTTCAACAGCTTAAAATTTCGGGACGAAATTTATTTAACGGGTAGGTACTGTAGTGACCCGAACTTTTCCATGTTTATATATATTAATTGAGATTGATGTTTACATGATTAAATGTTTCCAACATGTTAAGCAATCAAACTTGTTAAGACTTGATTAATTGAAATATGTTTCATATAGACAATTGACCACCCAAGTTGACCGGTGATTCACGAACGTTAAAACTTGTAAAAACTATATGATGACATATATATGGATATATATATAGTTAACATGATACTATGATAATTAAACATATCATTAAGTATATTAACAATGAACTACATATGTAAAAACAAGACTACTAACTTAATGATTTTTAAACGAGACATATATGTAACGATTATCGTTGTAAAGACATTTAATGTATATATATCATATTAAGAGATATTCATACATGATAATATCATGATAATATAATAATTTAAAATCTCATTTGATATTATAAACATTGGGTTAACAACATTTAACAAGATCGTTAACCTAAAGGTTTCAAAACAACACTTACATGTAACGACTAACGATGACTTAACGACTCAGTTAAAATGTATATACATGTAGTGTTTTAATATGTATTTATACACTTTTGAAAGACTTCAATACACTTATCAAAATACTTCTACTTAACAAAAATGCTTACAATTACATTCTCGTTCAGTTTCATCAACAATTCTACTCGTATGCACCCGTATTCGTACTCGTACAATACACAGCTTTTAGATGTATGTACTATTGGTATATACACTCCAATGATCAGCTCTTAGCAGCCCATGTGAGTCACCTAACACATGTGGGAACCATCATTTGGCAACTAGCATGAAATATCTCATAAAATTACAAAAATATGAGTAATCATTCATGACTTATTTACATGAAAACAAAATTTCATATCCTTTATATCTAATCCATACACCAACGACCAAAAACACCTACAAACACTTTCATTCTTCAATTTTCTTCATCTAATTGAACTCTCTCAAGTTCTATCTTCAAGTTCTAAGTGTTCTTCATAAATTCCAAAAGTTCTAGTTTCATAAAATCAAGAATACTTTCAAGTTTGCTAGCTCACTTCCAATCTTGTAAGGTGATCATCCAACCTCAAGAAATCTTTGTTTCTTACAGTAGGTTATCATTCTAATACAAGGTAATAATCATATTCAAACTTTGGTTCAATTTCTATAACTATAACAATCTTATTTCAAGTGATGATCTTACTTGAACTTGTTTTCGTGTCATGATTTTGCTTCAAGAACTTTGAGCCATCCAAGGATCCATTGAAGCTAGATCCATTTTTCTCTTTTCCAGTAGGTTCATCCAAGGAACTTAAGGTAGTAATGATGTTCATAACATCATTCGATTCATACATATAAAGCTATCTTATTCGAAGGTTTAAACTTGTAATCACTAGAACATAGTTTAGTTAATTCTAAACTTGTTTGCAAACAAAAGTTAATCCTTCTAACTTGACTTTTAAAATCAACTAAACACATGTTCTATATCTATATGATATGCTAACTTAATGATTTAAAACCTGGAAACACGAAAAACACCGTAAAACCGGATTTACGCCGTCGTAGTAACACCGCGGGCTGTTTTGGGTTAGTTAATTAAAAACTATGATAAACTTTGATTTAAAAGTTGTTATTCTGAGAAAATGATTTTTATTATGAACATGAAACTATATCCAAAAATTATGGTTAAACTCAAAGTGGAAGTATGTTTTCTAAAATGGTCATCTAGACGTCGTTCTTTCGACTGAAATGACTACCTTTACAAAAACGACTTGTAACTTATTTTTCCGACTAGAAACCTATACTTTTTTTGTTTAGATTCATAAAATAGAGTTCAATATGAAACCATAGCAATTTGATTCACTCAAAACGGATTTAAAATGAAGAAGTTATGGGTAAAACAAGATTGGATAATTTTTCTCATTTTAGCTACGTGAAAATTGGTAACAAATCTATTCCAACCATAACTTAATCAACTTGTATTATATATTATGTAATCTTGAGATACCATAGACACGTATACAATGTTTCGACCTATCATGTCGACACATCTATATATATTTCGGAACAACCATAGACACTCTATATGTGAATGTTGGAGTTAGCTATACAGGGTTGAGGTTGATTCCAAAATATATATAGTTTGAGTTGTGATCAATACTGAGATACGTATACACTGGGTCGTGGATTGATTCAAGATAATATTTATCGATTTATTTCTGTACATCTAACTGTGGACAACTAGTTGTAGGTTACTAACGAGGACAGCTGACTTAATAAACTTAAAACATCAAAATATATTAAAAGTGTTGTAAATATATTTTGAACATACTTTGATATATATGTATATATTGTTATAGGTTCGTGAATCAACCAGTGGCCAAGTCTTACTTCCCGACGAAGTAAAAATCTGTGAAAGTGAGTTATAGTCCCACTTTTAAAAATCTAATATTTTTGGGATGAGAATACATGCAGGTTTTATAAATGATTTACAAAATAGACACAAGTACGTGAAATTACATTCTATGGTTGAATTATCAAAATCGAATATGCCCCTTTTTATTAAGTCTGGTAATCTAAGAATTAGGGAACAGACACCCTAATTGACGCGAATCCTAAAGATAGATCTATTGGGCCTAACAAACCCCATCCAAAGTACCGGATGCTTTAGTACTTCGAAATTTATATCATATCCGAAGGGTGTCCCGGAATGATGGGGATATTCTTATATATGCATCTTGTTATTGTCGGTTACCAGGTGTTCACCATATGAATGATTTTTATCTCTATGTATGGGATGTGTATTGAAATATGAAATCTTGTGGTCTATTGTTACGATTTGATATATATAGGTTAAACCTATAACTCACCAACATTTTTGTTGACGTTTAAAGCATGTTTATTCTCAGGTGAATATTAAGAGCTTCCGCTGTTGCATACTAAAATAAGGACAAGATTTGGAGTCCATGTTTGTATGATATTGTGTAAAAACTGCATTCAAGAAACTGATTTCGATGTAACATATTTGTATTGTAAACCATTATGTAATGGTCGTGTGTAAACAGGATATTTTAGATTATCATTATTTGATAATCTACGTAAAGCTTTTTAAACCTTTATTTATGAAATAAAGGTTATGGTTTGTTTTAAAAATGAATGCAGTCTTTGAAAAACGTCTCATATAGAGGTCAAAACCTCGCAACGAAATCAATTAATATGGAACGTTTTTAATCAATAAGAACGGGACATTTCATAAACCAAGGTATTTACAGTTCATATTCATAAAAATGACTCGATCCAAGAAAGCGGCAAGTTGAATCAACAAAAACGGAGTTGTATTGAAGAAACTACGACCAAAACAAATTTGGGGATCCGAAGCTAGTTTAGCTACGAAAATATTTTGACTAAAACCAAACTAATCATATCTTGGCTAATTAACATGATATTTTTTATATATTTACTCATGATTTGATTTTACATATTTCAGGACCACTCGTAAACAACACGAGAAGATTAATTATAAGACCTCATGATTGTACGCAACACGTCATTTGACAACACGGTACTTTATGTACGCAACACATCATTTGACAACACGGTACCATGGGTCGAGATTAATTCCGATCAATACGAATACGATGAGGTCTTTATTTATTTTATTGAGCAACTAATTGTGGACCACTAACATCGAACTGCTAACTACGGACTAATAGATATTAAAAGTATTATAAGTATATATGTAACGATTATTTGAAAAGAAAATATGTTGATATATTATATATATGGTTAGGTTCGTGATATCTATCGGAGACCAAGTCGTGTTAAATATCTTCAAGGCAAAAGTGAGTATATAGTCCCATTTTTAAACTCTAAATATTTCGGGATGAGAATACATGCATTTTATGATTTACGTTATGGACACAAGTTATTAAAAATATATATTCTACGTTGAGTTGTACCACTGGCATACTTCCCTGTAACTTGGTAACTACTATTTACATGCGCTATTGTAAACGCGAATCCTGTTGATAGATCTATCAGGCCTGACAACCCCAACCGGACTGGACGACCAGTATTCAACGGTTGCACAGTACTTCGTTTTAGTGATTACACTTGGTACGGTGTAGTGAGATTTCATAATAAAGGAAATATGCGACGTTGATTAAATGTTAAGTATGGTTATCAAGTGCTCAACCACTTAGAATATTTTTATTAAAACGTTTATGTATATTAAATCTTGTGGTCTATATTTATAACGCTGCTAGCATTAAACCTATATCTCACCAACTTTATGTTGACGATTTAAGCATGTTTATTCTCAGGTGATAATTAAAAGCTTCCGCTGCATTATGCCGAATTTAAGCAGGATTTGGAGTATGCATATTTGTGTCAAAAATAAAACTGCATACCGAAAGATTTGTAATGTGAAATATGTTGGAAATCGTATTGTTATTATCAAATTTAAAGTTTGTAAGACTAAGATTATCGCTAAACGATAATCATTATTATGTTGTTTAAGCCTTTGGTTATAATAAAAGTTTTGGTTTGTATCATAAAAACGTATGCAGATTTTGAAAAATGTCACATATAGAGGTCAATACCTCGGAATGACACCAATAAGTATGTGACGTTCATAATTGATATGAACGGAACGCTACAGTGAGAAAGCAAAATACATATGGTCTTCTCTGAGAGATGGTCCAGTTGTAGAGTATCATCCGGATACTGGTATGCCAATTCCAGTCTATGAACTTTCTGGTGATAGACGTGAGAGAGTTCAGGGTGACATAGAGATAAAGAACATTGTTAGGCAAGCCATCCCGTATTAGTTGTTTCAAAATGTTGATAGAAACACCACAGCAAAAGACATATGGGATGAGATCAAACGACATCAAGAAGGTTATGACATATCTGATGTTACTAAACCGAATAAGGCTCTTAGATTTTATGAAGATTTTAAGCAGGAACCCGAAGAACAACTCAAGGATACCTATCGTCATTTCAATGGTGTTCTCAATGAGTTGAAAAGGTGCAAGATTATAAAAGTGAATGCCAAAGTTAACATGAAGTTCCTCAAAAACCTCAATGATGATTGGCTTCCTTATGGAACCATTGTTCGATCTACCAAAGAGATTGGTAAGATGACTATTCATGAGCTTGTTGGAGTTCTTATGCATTATCAACCAGAGGTGTCTAAACTTCAAGAGGGAAGGAAAGAGTCATCTCCAAGTGATCCTCTTGCTCTCATTGCTAAAAAAAAGAGCAAATCATTTTCTACTTCCAAAAGCTTATCCAAGAAAGTGCTTATTGAAGAATCAACTGATTCTGAAGAGTTGAATCTTTCTGATGTTGACGATTCTCAACTTGAATTAGTCAAGATGGCAGCCATGTTCACCAAAGCCTTGAACAAACACAAGTTTAAAGGCAAATCAAGCAATCAACGCACGAACTCATCTTCATCCTCCTACTACAAGAAACCTGATCAATCAAAATAACAATCTCGTGAGTGCAAGATGCCTAAGAAAAAGAATGCAACTTACTACAAAAAGAAAATGTTGACGGCAAAGATTGTGAAAACTGGAGGAGAGCTGAAACCGGTTGATGATACTTGGTTTAACTGGACTGATGATTCAGATTCAGAGGTGGAACATGCAAATGTTTGCAAGGTGACCAAGCTCATCAAAGCAAAGGAAGCAATGGAGATTTCTGACTCAGCATCTGATGATGATGATGTACAATCAACTGAAATCTCAACTGATTTTATCAAAATGCAAAATGACCTGATGAAGAACTTGGTCTCAATGTCAAAATAAGTTAAAGGTTTACAATCTGAAAACAAGGTTTTGAAATATAAAATCAAACTAAATGAGACCAAACCTTCATCATCTAAATTACAATCGGAGTTGCAAAGATTGAAAGTCTAACTCAGCTCTACAGAAGCTGAGTTGGAAGATCTCAAAACGACAATTCATCCGATTAAAGTCGAAAGGACTGATTATCGTCTAAAATCAGAACGACTTGCGGAAAAAGTTCAATTCTTAGAAAAAGATCTTTCTGATTTGAAACACCAACATGAACCCACACTTTCAAAGATAAACAAGAAAATTATTCAATTGGAAAACACCAAAATTGAGAAGAACACTGAATTCTTCATTGTCAAAAGAGTCTCTTCATATGAAAGCTCAACTTGCTTGATATAAGGAAAAACTCTATCACACAGAGAAATCCATAGCTATCATTGATATGGAACTTTCAAAACAAACAATTTTCATGAATAGACCAAAAACGATTCATGGTGAAAAGTGGAGGTTGGGTTATGAAGATCCTAAGATTTTAAATGATGCTTCCAAAAAGATTCCAGGATTATATCATTCTGATTATTTTCAAGCTGGTTTACCATCTCATTTTGTGCATGCTTCTGATGCTAATTTTGATGATCTTATTGTTAATCACAAATCTAGAAAATACCATCAAATTAGCTTAATGTATGAGAAAATCAAGGCTAAAATGGGTAAATCAAATCCTGATTTCTTGAAAGAACTTGTTGAAACTGAAAAGAATATGCAACGTGATAATTATGTGCCTAAGCGTAGACTAGTTTATATCCCTACACTCATGCTAGAGAAATACATTTTAATGCTTGAGAATGAAGTGTTTAACAAACCTAGTTCTAGCATTATTACCATAGATGAAGTGTTTGATGAACCAACTTTTGATGTGAAACCAATTCTACCTGCATTACCTGAATGTTCTGTTTTTGATGATGTTATCTGTGAAGACCTAGCACATGAACTAACTGTCTTCTTTGAGACATAATCCCTAGGTCAAAATTCTTTAGATGAAAAGATAGAACCTCGAGATGAACCAACTGTTGAACCTTTGATAGATTTTAATGCAACAATCGATCCTATGAAAGAATTTAATGCAAACATACCTGATGTACGTAATTTGAGTCGTATAGTAGATATACTTGAAAATGAGAATGTTGAATTGCAACTTAAGTCTAAATCTTTAGAACAAATGCTTGCTTTGTGTGATAAATTACTTCCACTTCCTAAGAAAGAATGTACTTATGCTTTTAAGGAAGGAGAAGTGATAATTTCTGCTTGTTGATGCATTTTCTGAAAGTCCCTAGACATCTACCTTACATTTGTGAACAGTACTTCAGTTTATGGGCTACCATAATCGCTCGTTATTATCCTATCCGTGTTTATATGTGGTTACAGGTACTGCAGGAACACGAGATGGAAGTTTGACTATCTTAGACTCAGTCAGATGTACGAGTGAAGGCTCACTTGTACGACTGACAAGCTTATATGCACGGTTGAGCTGAGCTGAGTCACAAATCCAATCTGAGTATACATACACGAGTGAGTGATCACTCGTATGGCTGAGGCAGCCCACTCGTACGAGTGACGGCTGACTAGCACGGTTGACTCAACAGCAGTGGTATTTAAGTGTTATGTTCTTCATTTTAGGTTAAGCCTCTCATTACACACACATCACTCAGATCTGGTAGCTGTGTCCGATTCTCTCTCAACCCAAATCACTCAAGAGGTGTGTTGATGCATTTTATGTAAGTTCCTAGACATCTAACCCACATCCATTGCAGGTACTTTAGTTTATGGGCTACCATGATCGCTCGTTATTATCCTATATATGTTTATATGTGGTTACAGGTACTGCAGGAACGCGAAAAGGATAAGTTGACATTGCTAGACTCTATCACACGTACGAGTGAAGTCTCACTCGTACGGGTGACAAGCTCATACGCACAGTTGAGCTAAGCTAAGTCATAAATCTAATCTGACTAAACATACACGAGTGAGTGATCACCCATACGACTAAGGCTGATCACTCATACAAGTGATAGCTGGTACGTGCGGTTGATGCATCAACAGGGGTATATAATGTGTTATGTTCTTCACTTTAGGTTAAGCCTCTCACACACACACATCACTCAGATCTGGTAACCCTAATCCGTTTCTCTCTCAACCCAAATCACTCCTGTAGTGAATAATAGCTCTAGGCATTAATCTAATCACATAATCCTTGTTGTGGTTTGACTAATTTAATCCCAAAAAGCTCCTAATATTCACTAGTTATGGTTTGATTCACTAATTCCGCCTTTGTGTGAATTAAACCTGTTGATTTCGAAGTTCCTAGTCATGTTTCATCATTGGTATCAGAACTTAGGTTGTGATTTCAACATCATCTAGTGATTTTTGGTGATTAATGAGTTTATTATTTTGGGTTTTTGAGTTAAAAGTGATTTTGATCTAAAAGGAATCATTTTTACATGTGTAATTATTTTTAGAGAGTGTGTTTATGTTAGTTTAGTGCTAATCCAGCTTGTGGACTAAGAAATTGAGGTTTAGCATCAATTTCTAGGGTTTTTGGGTGATTTCAGCTGAACAGCAGCTCACAAGAGTGGGTCAAAAATTTTGATCACACGCGCGGTTGACCAGACGGTTGACTGTCACTCGTGAACTCACACGCACGGGTGAGCATAACCTTTTGAGGTTAAGTGACTAGTCTGATCACACGAGTGATCAAGCGGTTGATTGTGACACGTACGAGTAATCACACGGGTGATCATCACTCGCACTTCTGAGACTTAGTGTTTGGTTCTTTTGCTTGATTTATCACATGTACGCTTAAGTGGTGACACGGACGCTTGAGGTTGTGACACGTACGGTTGATACTATCACTCGTATGGTTGATATCCTGAACCGCACGGTTTACCTTTGGTAAAATTTTCAAAATGTTTATTCAAACGATTACGCGTTGGCTGCACCGTTAGTTCAGAGCATTACGAATATGACTCAACGATTACTCCTTGCTGAGAGTGAATCAGGAAGTGGTACGAAATGTCCGAGGTTAATGAATATGGATAACTATTCTACTTGGAAGTCGAGATTTAAGATTTGGTCTGATGGTCAGGACACGAAGCTTTGGAAGTACATTGAAACCGAATTTCAATGGCCACGTTCACCTGTTACAAATGAATTGTATACGTTACATAACATGCCTTCGAAAGAACGTGAAGAGTATAACTTGGAAAAGAAGATGTACTGTAACTTGACAAGTGCTCTTGATGGTCCAATTTTCCATCAATTTCTGTGTCATGATAACTCATTCAAGATATGGGAAGCACTTCGTACTTTTAACGAAGGAAATACATCTTACAGAACTAGAAAAGGTTTAGAATTGAAAGCTGAGTTTGATCGTTTTCACTGGTAAGTTGGAGAGTCTATTACAGAATGTCGTGACCCGTCCAAATCTACCTGGACGAATACATTACATTTGGTTACATCGCGAGGTTCTGACCTCTATATGATACATTTTACAAACATTGCATTCGTTTTTAAAAGACAAACTTTCATCACATCGAAAGTTGACAGGTATGCATTGAAATGTCCCGTTCTTATTGATTAAAAACGTTCCATATTAATTGATTTCGTTGCGAGGTTTTGACCTCTATATGAGACGTTTTTCAAAGACTGCATTCATTTTAAAACAAACCATAACCTTTATTTCATCAATAAAGGTTTAAAAAGCTTTACGTAGATTATCAAATAATGATAATCTAAAATATCCTGTTTACACACGACCATTACATAATAGTTTACAATACAAATATGTTACAACAAAATAAGTTTCTTGAATGCAGTTTTTACACAATATCATACAAGCATGGACTCCAAATCTCGTCCTTATTTAAGTATGCGACAGCGAAAGCTCTTAATAATCACCTGAGAATAAACATGCTTAAAACGTCAACAAAAATGTTGGTGAGTTATAGGTTTAACCTATATATATCAAATCATAATAATAGACCACAAGATTTCATATTTCAATACACATCCCATACATAGAGATAAAAATCATTCATATGGTGAACACCTGGTAGCCGACATTAACAAGATGCATATATAAGAATATCCCCATCATTCCGGGACACCCTTCGGATATGATATAAATTTCGAAGTACTAAAGCATCCGGTACTTTGGATGGGGTTTGTTAGGCACAATAGATCTATCTTTAGGATTCGCGTCAATTAGGGTGTCTGTTCCCTAATTCTTAGATTACCAGACTTAATAAAAAGGGGCATATTCGATTTCGATAATTCAACCATAGAATGTAGTTTCACGTACTTGTGTCTATTTTGTAAATCATTTATAAAACCTGCATGTATTCTCATCCCAAAAATATTAGATTTTAAAAGTGGGACTATAACTCACTTTCACAGATTTTTACTTCGTCGGGAAGTAAGACTTGGCCACTGGTTGATTCACGAACCTATAACAATATATACATATATATCAAAGTATGTTCAAAATATATTTACAACACTTTTAATATATTTTGATGTTTTAAGTTTATTAAGTCAGCTGTCCTCGTTAGTAACCTACAACTAGTTGTCCACAGTTAGATGTACAGAAATAAATCGATAAATATTATCTTGAATCAATCCACGACCCAGTGTATACGTATCTCAGTATTGATCACAACTCAAACTATATATATTTTGGAATCAACCTCAACCCTGTATAGCTAACTCCAACATTCACATATAGAGTGTCTATGGTTGTTCCGAAATATATATAGATGTGTCGACATGATAGGTCGAAACATTGTATACGTGTCTATGGTATCTCAAGATTACATAATATACAATACAAGTTGATTAAGTTATGGTTGGAATAGATTTGTTACCAATTTTCACGTAGCTAAAATGAGAAAAATTATCCAATCTTGTTTTACCCATAACTTCTTCATTTTAAATCCGTTTTGAGTGAATCAAATTGCTATGGTTTCATATTGAACCCTATTTTATGAATCTAAACAGAAAAAGTATAGGTTTATAGTCGGAAAAATAAGTTACAATTCATTTTTGTAAAGGTAGTCATTTCAGTCGAAAGAACGACGTCTAGATGACCATTTTAGAAAACATACTTCCACTTTGAGTTTAACCATAATTTTTGGATATATTTTCATGTTCATAATAAAAATCATTTTCTCAGAATAACAACTTTTAAATCAAAGTTTATCATAGTTTTTAATTAACTAACCCAAAACAGCCCGCGGTGTTACTACGACGGCGTAAATCCAGTTTTACGGTGTTTTTCGTGTTTCCAGGTTTTAAATCATTAAGTTAGCATATCATATAGATATAGAACATGTGTTTAGTTTATTTTAAAAGTCAAGTTAGAAGGATTAACTTTTGTTTGCGAACAAGTTTAGAATTAACTAAACTATGTTCTAGTGATTACAAGTTTAAACCTTCGAATAAGATAGCTTTATATGTATGAATCGAATGATGTTATGAATATCATTACTACCTTAAGTTCCTTGGATAAACCTACTGGAAAAGAGAAAAAATGGATCTAACTTCAATGGATCCTTGGATGGCTCGAAGTTCTTGAAGCAGAATCATGACACGAAAACAAGTTCAAGTAAGATCATCACTTGAAATAAGATTGTTATAGTTATAGAAATTGAACTAAAGTTTGAATATGATTATTACCTTGTATTAGAATGATAACCTACTGTAAGAAACAAAGATTTCTTGAGGTTGGATGATCACCTTACAAGATTGAAGTGAGCTAGCAAACTTGAAAGTATTCTTGATTTTATGAAACTAGAACTTTTGGAATTTATGAAGAACACTTAGAACTTGAAGATAGAACTTGAGAGAGATCAATTAGATGAAGAAAATTGAAGAATGAAAGTGTTTGTAGGTGTTTTATGTCATTGGTGTATGGATTAGATATAAAGGATATGTTATTTTGTTTTCATGTAAATAAGTCATGAATGATTACTCATATTTTTGTAATTTTATGAGATATTTCATTCTAGTTGCCAAATGATGGTTCCCACATGTGTTAGGTGACTAACATGGGCTGCTAAGAGCTGATCATTGGAGTGTATATACCAATAGTACATACATCTAAAAGCTGTGTATTGTACGAGTACGAATACGGGTGCATACGAGTAGAATTGTTGATGAAACTGAACGAGGATGTAATTGTAAGCATTTTTGTTAAGTAGAAGTATTTTGATAAGTGTCTTGAAGTCTTTCAAAAGTGTATGAATACATATTAAAACACTACATGTATATACATTTTAACTGAGTCGTTAAGTTATCGTTAGTCGTTACATGTAAATGTTGTTTTGAAACCTTTAGGTTAACGATCTTGTTAAATGTTGTTAACCCAATGTTTATAATATCAAAAGAGATTTTAAATTATTATATTATCATGATATTATGATGTACGAATATCTCTTAATATGATATATATACATTAAATGTCGTTACAACGATAATCGTTACATATATGTCTCGTTTCAAAATCATTAAGTTAGTAGTCTTGTTTTTACATATGTAGTTCATTGTTAATATAATTAATGATATGTTTACTTATCATAATATCATGTTAACTATATATATAACCATATATATGTCATCATATAGTTTTTACAAGTTTTAACGTTCGTGAATCACCGGTCAACTTGGGTGGTCAATTGTCTATATGAAACCTATTTTAATTAATCAAGTCTTAACAAGTTTGATTGCTTAACATGTTGGAAACATTTAATCATGTAAATATCAATCTCAATAAATATATATAAACATGGAAAAGTTCGGGTCACTACATGCATACCATTTCAGAATATATTCAATCTATAATTGACTTAATAATAATCTTGTTGATCTCAATGACTTAAATGCAACGTCTTTTGAAATATGCCATGAATGACTCCAAGTAATATCTCTAAAATGAGCAAATGCACAGCGGAAGATTTCTTTCATACCTGAGAATAAACATGCTTTAAAGTGTCAACCAAAAGGTTGGTGAGTTCATTAGTTTATCATAATCGATCATTTTCATCATTTTAATAGACCACAAGAATTTCATTTCGAGTTCTCATAAATATACGTCCCATGCATAGAGACAAAAATCATTCATATGGATTGAACACCTGGTAACCGACATTAACAAGATACATATAAGAATATCCCCTATCATTCTGGGAAATCCTTCGGACATGATAAAAACGAATTCGAAGTACTAAAGCATCCGGTACTTTGGATGGGGTTCGTTAGGCCCAATAGATCTATCTTTAGGATTCGCGTCAATTAGGCGTGCACTAATTCTCAAAATTAGTGATGTCCCCTAATTCTTAGGCTACCAAGCAAAAAGGGGCATATTCGGCTTCGATCATTCAACCATATAATGTAGTTTCGATTACTTGTGTCTATTTCGTAAAACATTTATAAAAATTGCGCATGTATTCTCAGCCCAAAAATATAAAGGGTAAAAAGGCAAATGAAACTCACCATACTGTATTTTGTAGTAAAAATACATATGACGACATTAAATAAGTGTAGGGTTGGCCTCGGATTCACGAACCTATATCAATTGTATATTTATTAATACATGTAATCGTAATCGAATAAATTTATATGTATTATATCTTAAATTATATATCTTATATATTTAATTTGTATAAATATTTAAAATAATCAATATTTATATTGTTTTATATATCTATGTGATTAGTATTATATTAAAAATCAATAATAGCTTATATGTAGTTATTTAATATATAATTATATGTATTTGTAATAAATATATTCTTTTATAGAAAATATTTATTTATTATAATAATATTGTTAATATGAAAGTAATAATAATAATGATAATAATAATAATAGTAATAATAATATTGATAATAATAATAATAATAATAAATTTACTAAAAAGATAATATTAATAATAATACTAATTTTTATAATAAAAGACACTTTTCATAATAATCTTAATAATAATGGTAGTTTTAGTAAAAATGAACTTTTTAATAAAAATGATAATTTTTAATGTTATTAATAATAATAATAATAATAATAATAATAATAATATTAATGATAAATAATAATAACTATAATCTTAATCATATAATAATAATACTTATTCTAATACTAGTTATGATATTAGTAATAATTAGGATATTAATAATAGTTAAAATAACAATAATAATATCAATAAGTAATAAAAATAATAATAATAATAATAATAATAATAATAATAATAATAATAATAATAATAATAATAATAATAATAATAATAATAATAATAATAATAATAATAATAATAATAATAATAATGAGTAATAAGTAAACTACCTCAATGAAGTAGTTCTTAAAAACAATGCCCAAGTCCGGGTTTGAACCCGCGACGTCCCGCTAACCCGATAACAACCTAAACCATTATCATTATCAATATCATGAACATCATCATCTTCTCGTTATACCTCATGTCATAACCATTTCATTATCAATATCACAACCATGATACGCATTATCATCGTTTCCATCATTTCATCATCATTATCCTAGAATTTATATATATGAACAATACTAAAAAATCATAATCTTAATATCGCCTAACATCATCATTCATCTTATATCATCATCATCATCATCATTCTCTATTTCATCTAATCATCACCTATGTCATTATCTATATTATCACTTATATTACATTTGTCTCGTCATCGTGAATCATTAACTCGTGATATTACTTCATCTTTGTAACTTCCTATCATTATCATCATTAACATCACTTTATCATTATCAACTCCGCCATCACCATCTAATAACTGATACCCGACTAAATGAATTCGGTAATTTCATAAAGTGTAAAGATAATATAACTAACCAACAATCAAGATAACCTTTTCATTGTATACATGTTAAGGTTATTTTTAACAGTATCTTATGCAGGTTCTTCGCTTAGGATCTCGGCCCAAACAAAAACCAATTAGCAGCCTACCAGTCCATTAAGGGCCCAAGTATAAATGAAAACTTCACGGCCCATTATAGAAACAAAAACAAGTGGCCTAATCCAATATCTAGTTCAATGATTTAGATGATATGGCTGTAGCAGGACACGTACTAGCTCCTTACCAAATTCCTGATTTCATCACTCAAGTGTCATACTCCATTAACATAACACATATGCGGATTACCCGATAATTTTAACAATAATACTTTGGGTGATTAAATAAATAATTAGCAAGATCATGGGTACCATCTTTTTCGTGATTTTGCTGAAATAGAAGGAAACAATATAGAAGTAAAACCGGTAGTGAATGATGCAGATGGCTTGTGGTTTGATCAGCGAAACAAAATAGAATCAGTAGTCGTTAAACAAGCTTTTACGATCCAACCAAAACAGAATCATAATAGCTCAACTTGCCTCACTCGATCCAATAGCAAAGAATGTAATACGGCCCAATAAAACAAGTATATACACGTATATCAGGCTTATGTCTAACATGCCCAAGTAGAGTGATTAAATAGATTTAACAGCATTCTTAGCTGTCTTTAATATTTAAACATAAGTGAGGTTTTTTTGTTATGGGTTGTCGGCCACAATAAGAGGAAAAGAAAAGGAAAAACACGCCAGCAGCCATAAAGGTGTATAATTAATAAATAATGGAAGTTGAAATCGATTGAGATGAAACACCTGATCGTTAATTGTTTGCTCCACTTACTCATGAGTACCGAAATCAAATCCATAGTTAAGGAGTTGTTAGAATGCTGTAGTGGTTCTCGGGTTCAAAACATAAAAAGAAGGAAAAGAAAAATGTATAATGCAGCTTTTTTTGTGGGTGTGGGTAAAGGTTACGGATGGTGGTGGTTGTTTGACGATTGAAACCGAAAACAGTGACGTTCATGATTGTGGTGGTAGTTTGTTATGGTGGTTGATCTTGATGGCGAGGTTGTATAGTTCGACTAATAGGAAGAAAATCCGAGGTTGGATTTAAGGTGGTTTTCTTCGGTTCAATGGGTTGAAGGTGGTAATGATTGTGATGCTTATGGTGATGGTGTGTTTCTTTAGTTTTTAAAAGGGAAACAAAGTGTAGCAGCAATAGGTAAGTGGTGGCGATGGGAGGTGTTAGTTTTCACGATATATAAACAGATATACGGATTATAGTAGTGGTAGCTAAATCATGGGTGTTTGGGTTGGGTTTACGTTCAAAAGAATAGAAAGAGAGAAAGAGGGTGGTTACCGGTTGTTTATTATGTTGGTTCTGGTAGTCCCTGGTGGTACAAGATGGTGTCCTTGATTCACTTGATTAGAACAGAGATAGGAAGTTAATAACCAGTTTTGCGGAGTTAGTGGTTTTAGTGTTTGGTTCATGAATGTATGCATATAATCTCACTTTAATATATAAATGAAACTCACAGACTGAAACAAAATAATATAATAATTAATATAATATAAAGTAACAATAATAATAATCAAGAAAGGAAAAACATGTGCAAAATTTTAGCAGCCGTGAATTATTGCCTGACTATTTCTTTCACGGGCTAGACTTCGTGTTCCGTTGATTACTCAGTGGCGAATAAAAGTTTTCAGAAAAATCTCAAATTTTTAAATTAACTATATTTATTTATTTTGGTCATTATGGTATAAAATTCGATCATTAACTATTAAATAAAAATTACATTAATTATTCACTCCTAATCCCAAGTAAAATATAAAAAGATTTAAAATTTAATAAATAGCTCCTAAATACATTTTTACTAAGCCTATAATTTATAAAACCCATTTTTGGATCATCGTTTATTTTAAAATAATATAAGTTCCTTTTTAATTCGTTTACTATCAATTTGATGACAAATGATCGTTTCGGTCGTTTACTAAATAACTTCGAAATTACTTATATATATATAACATACTTTATATATTCACTTTTATGATAAATTTTAATATATCTTATATTAATTTACATATTTATTTATAAAAAATTATATATTGTATATAATAGTTTATTAACATTCTTATGCATAATTATTTATATTTACTTATTTATATATATTTATCTATTTACAAATAATGGTTTCTGAATCGTCGGAAATGGTAAGTCAAGTGATTTCATAAAACAAATTCAAAATTTTGAGACTCAATATTACAGACTTTGTTTATCGTGTCAAAATTAAATAAGAATTAAGTTTAAATTTGGTCGGAATCTCCGGGTCGTCACGCAGAATTGGTTGAAAGATATCGTCATTTGCTAGCTGAACTACACAAGCATGATGTGACCATTGCTGAAAAAGACAAATTAACATGTCTAGCTGGAGCATTACTTTTAGAATGGAATGGTTTTGTATTAACTATGAAAACCAGTGGAGAACTAGCTACTGCTACAGTGAACTCATTTATTGCAAGACTTCAGGAAGAAGAACTAGAGTTGTTAAACAAAGTCAAGAGGTCTAAACAAGTTCAAGACACGAAAATGTATTGTCCAAATGGTTACACACCGCCTAAGTCAGCTCATGCACCATTTCAAACAACTTTTGTTACGAACAATCAGAATATGTATGGTTTGAATGTTAGCAGTGCACCTTTTCAACAACCTTCGTATCAACCACAAGTTTCACCATGTTCTCTCAATACTCAATCACAGCCTACTTCCAATACTACAGAGTCATCTACACCGACTGCATCAGATGTTCTTTCTGCACTTAAGATTGAAAACTTGAGAAAAGCTGGGAAAGAAAAGATTAGTGAAGATATAGCTTTGCTATCAAGCCTTGTTAATTCTTATGATAGTTATCTTGATGGTCGTGTAGGTAACATTCATCTAACAACAGAAGATTATCATCAACTTGATAAAGATGAAGCAGAAAATATGGATATTATGTGGGGTATGGTAAATCTTGTGAGACGAGCTAGAGATTACGAAGAGTGAACTGGAAAACCAATCAGTCTGACCAAAGATACCAAACTGAGTTTTGATATGAATACTATTACTTGTTACAACTGTGGAGAATTAGGTCATTATTCAAGACAGTGCACAAAACAGAAGAAGCAGGGTAATCGTAATCCGTTCAAGAATCAGAACTACAGTTCTCAGAGTGAAACTACAAAGCATGAGATTTACATTACTGATAAAGTAAATGAAGTTGAAATAGCTGAAAGTCCGAACAAAGCTTTAGTTGTCATTCATGGAGATGATGATGATTGGTCTATAAAATTGAATGTTGATGATCAACAACCTAAAGCTAACATGGCCAAGATTACTAAAGTAAAAGAAGATGGTGTCATTGGTCAAAGTATAATTTAGAAGCTGACTGCTTGTGCTGAAAGAGCTGAAGAATTGTCACGAATCATTCGGAGAGAGAAGATTCAGAAGATGGTTAAAGATAAATTCAAGAAGGCACGTGATTCAGTTCCTCGTACACCTGAATCTGGAAGTATTTCACCAACATCGTCAGAGGACTACTACTTTAACAGTTGGAAGGATAACTATGGTGATACCTCAGTATTTGAAGAAAGTCTAGTGGCTAATCAGAGTGAAGAGACAACTGGGGTAAAATGTTTGCTGCTGAATTGGAAATGTTAGTTCTTATGGGTGAAGGTTCAGATCTTGAGAGTGTAAGTTCAGATGTTGTGATTCGGACAAGAAGTCAGAATCAGAGGTTGAAGATAAAGCTGATCATACTAGAGTAGATCAATCTGATTTTGAAGCATTGAACAAGCAAGAAGTAGATTTACTGAAGATGTGCTTATCAGAAAGTGATCTTGAGCAGGTTATGAAGGACGAATTCGAAATGAGTAAATTGGGTCTCTTACACTACTTTCTTGGTTTACAAGTCGAACAGACTGATAATGGAATTTTTCTTCATCAAGCAAAGTATGTAAATGATATACTCGAACGTTTCGGTATGACTCAAGAACGTCCTGTGTCGACCCCGCTAGCTATGAATCATGGTATTTCATTAGACTATGAAGGGGAGCCTGCTGATCCTACATACTATCAAGCAATCATCGGATCGCTCATGTATCTCACTGCATCTAGACCAGATATTATGTTCGCAACATGTCTGTGTGCTCGTTATCAAGTTAATCCGAATACAGTTCATCTTACAGCTGCCAAAAGAATTCTTCGTTATCTGTTACTTTCTCCAAATCTCGACATCTGGTATTCGAACGAAGACAAGTTTGATCTTGTAGCATATAGTGATTCAGACTATGCAGGTTGCAAAATCAACAACAAATCTACATCAGGAGGATGTCAATTTTTAGGTGAAAGGCTGGTGACCTGACAATGCAAGAAACAAACTGCAGTTGCACTTTCCACGTGTGAAGCTGAATATATCGCTGCTGATAGTTGCTGTTCGCAAGTTGTTTGGATCCAACAACAACTTTGCGATTACGGACTAAGAATCTCTTTCTCTCCTCTTTATATTGATAATACTGCTGCTATTGCAATTACTAAGAATCCTGTTCAACATTCAAAGACCAAACACATAGGTGTTAAATATCATTTTCTTAGGGATTGCCATGAGAAAAAGATAATTGAGGTTAAGAGAATAGGTACTAAGGACCAGAGGGCGGATCTTTTCACTAAGGCTCTTGATAAACCTAGGTTCTTGCTACTTTTAGAGATGAATGGCATTGTTGATCGAGACAAAGTAATTTCGGATGTTATTTGTGAGGGTTAATCAAACTTTTAGACTTTGCATGTAGGATGCATGACATATAGATTTTAGTTTCTTATTATCTGTATTGCATATTTTTGCTTCTTGTCTGCATTACTTTGCATGATTTATCTCATGTTCGCATGCTAGTCTGTAGTTATTTTTTGTTTCTTTTGTTAAAATGCTAAAAGACAAAAAGATTTTATGTTTTAGTATTTTAGGGGGAGTATATGTTATCAACAGAAAATACCTAAAAAGTGTAAAATGCCTCATCATAAAATCCTAAAAAGTTGAAAAATTCCGAATAATGAGCTTGTTTTGATTAATATGTTGGAGATGAAGAAATTACTGTACTGAGAATTGATATATTTGATTAGTAAGGACTAATTTGAACGTTTATGTTTATCTGTTGTGTGATGTACTGATAGATGTGACTTATGAATTCTTGGCATTAGACAATCATAATAAGAATAACGATCATCTAAGATTCAGAAGTCATGAAAGATCTGTTGCGTTTGAAGGTAGTCACCTAATTATCTCCGAAACCGTATCTAATGATAATTATTGAGGAACTCAATAATCGGTTGAGGGTATCCCCTATCATAATTGATAATCCCTAGAAAAGGTTGGGGGTGAATTTTAAGTTGAGGATTATCTGTTTGGCTGGTGCATACCACGTTGTCACGGGCCTAAGACTTTATAATCGAAACTAAACCCCGAAAATATCAGAGAAAATTAGTTTATGTCGAAAATAAGTGTCCCTTCTCGCTTAAGGTTGAAAAGTATAATTCCTTATTGCGGACCGTTCAAGTATTTAAGGGAGTACACCTTTGAGTGATCTGAGCACACAACAAAGAAACATGACTTCATGCATAAAAATGGAAAATCCATTCATGATGGCGTTCAAAATCAATATATCAAAAGACTGTGATATGCTGAAAAAGAAATATCAAAAGAAAATCAAAGTCAAAAATAATTGGCGTATCAAGATGGCAAAGTCCTGAAAGTATGAAGAATGCTGATTCATGATGTGCTCATAAAAAACTCAGATCATTCTTAGTGTGACGCCCCCGCGCAGCTTGAATTGTTTAATCACGACGTTCACACTGAACTATCAAGATTCTTGTCGTCTGCAATATAGAGTTATACCTATTAAGACTGTAAGTTGGAAAGATACTTATCTAGATATACTCTAAATATATATATGTATATATATATATATATATATATATATACATATATATATATATAT
Organism: Rutidosis leptorrhynchoides; assembly: GCF_046630445.1. NCBI lineage: Eukaryota > Viridiplantae > Streptophyta > Magnoliopsida > Asterales > Asteraceae > Rutidosis > Rutidosis leptorrhynchoides. The sequence continues at coordinate 225,384,787 of NC_092340.1, forward strand.
ATATATATATATACATATATATATATATATATATATATATATATATATATATATATATATATATATGAAAGTTTAACATTCGATTCCGTTTTCCATGACAACTTGAACATAAAGAAGTTAAGGGCCTTGAGATTTATTTCGTGTGACGACTGGTCATCAGGCAGGTCTGCTTTAACTGTAGACCAATCCCCGCGGTAAATAATGCGCCTATTCGGATAATCCAATATATTCTAAAATCTGCCGTTCCAACTAGATTGAAGATTATTAATACACTGATAGAAGCCAAAGGCTGACAGGGTTATTCTAAATGTCGTGAGAACCATCCTGTTCAATTTGAATGAAATACATGGAAAGAGTTAACGGAAAGTTATGCGTAATGAATTGACAACCTAATAAAAACGCACAATCATAAGTGATGAAAGAATTAAGGATTAATGAAATTAGCATGATCTCAAAATCATTGCTTTATAGTGTTCAAGTAATTAATGCCAACATGATTGTCGAAGTGTCCGGAAAGAATATGTTCATGTTTAATGAGGATTGATATCAGTAATTGCATGATAATAGACATAGACTGGATAATTAGGAATGAACAACAGAAGTTGATTCAATATGTCAGTTCTGATCCATTTTTAAATTGTTAATCATTTTGCTCACAAAAAGAATGTGGATTTATATGTTTGTTTATCTATTTATTGAATAGTTTATATTGAAAACTGTAAAACAACAAAAAGATTTTGGTTTTGCATGTTATTGCATTTCATGGTAGAATGTATTTTCTTTGCATATTTTTTAGTTGCATGACATTATATATCGGAAAACTTATAAAGATTTCTTTGGTTCTTTTGTTTTCTGATTATCCTCTAAATGTACAATGACATCTGAAAGAACCTTGTCGAGATCAAGATATTTTTGGCCACCAAATCTATAAGTTAGAAGTTTGTAGAGCTTGTGATTATTTGAAGGACTTTAATGATTTAGGGTTGTTAGTGAACTCAAGATGACATTACACTGTAGGACTTACTCATGAGAAACCAAATGTTTAGAGTAATAACCTCATTCTGGTTAGGATTTTTGATCTACCTAAGTGTTGATGATCATTTCTTGATGATTTAGCGGTTTATGACTCAAATTGAAAGTGCTAGTTAGCTTTAAGATTGCCAAACGAGTCGAAATCCTAAGTTTGTGAAAATTGGAAAATTTGAAATTACCTAAGTGGCTCACTCGCACGTTTGATGTGTGAACCGTACAAGTAACCACACGTGTGAGGTTAACCATAAGGATGACCCGGTTCTAAAATGTCCTAAGACATTTGGGTCACACGCACGAGTGATTAAGGTGAGACGCGCGGTTGATGGTGGATCGTGTGATCAACCGTACGGTTGATCACGAGAGTATAAATAGAGGGTGCTGAGCACAGTTGCTCACACTTGCACCCTCCACCTATTTTCTCTCTCAAAATACGATTATCACCAATCCTGTTTTCAACCACAACGTTTATTAAGCTCATTTAGATGACTCCAGCGCCACCATCTAGGTATGATTTCATCGAGTTTAAGTGTGTTAATTTGTTGTTTAAATGCATCGAAACCCTAAGGGTTCTTAACTCAAATTTTGTGCAATTGAAGTATGTTTTGATGTGTATCTGTTATTGTTTTGTGTTAAATGGAACCTACACTTGCTATTGTGATGTAAATCGGTCCCTAAAACTATCAAACATGTAATCTATGTAATTTGAAAAGGCATTTAATACGGGTTTCATTAGACATGCATGAGTGACATCACTCGCACGCGTGAGACATGACTCGCACGAGTCAGTACATGGTTGATGATCAACCTTGTAAACCTTTGAGCTCACTTGTTAAGTTTCAATTGGTTGCTCACTCGTTTGGCAGAGCTGACACGTGTGATTACACGCACGAGTCACCACACGATTGACTCACTCGCTTATGAACAGTACCTCAACCGTGCACCTTGTCTGAAACCATATTACTGCTCAAATGTGTCAACAGTGGCACGAGTGACTATATCACTCACACGGTTGATGACTCAGCCGCACGTGTGACATTATCACTCGCAGGTTTACCATGTTAACATGCTTATGATGTAGTGACCCGAAATTTTTCATGTTTATATATATTAAATAAAATTGATATTTACATGATTTAGTGTTTCCAACATGTTAAACAATCAAACTTGTTAAGACTTGATTAATTGAAATAGGTTTCATATAGACAATTGACCACCCAAGTTGACCGGTGATTCACGAACGTTAAAACTTGTAAGAACTATATGATGACATATATATGATTATATATATAGTTAACATGATATTATGATAAGTAAGTATCTCATTAGGTATTTTAACAATGAGTTATATACATAAAATTGTGTTTATTGAATTAAGAAACTCGAAAAGATATATATAACGATTATCGTTATAACAATGTCTTACTAATTACATAAGAATCATATTAAGATATTGTTACACTATATTTAATCATGATAAATGATAAGTAAACATGTCATTATGTATATTAACAATCTACTACATATGTAAAACAAGACTACTAACTTAAGAATTTCGAAACGAGACATATATGTAACGATTATCGTTGTAAAAACATTTAACTGTATATATATATCATACTAAGATATATTAATATATCATAATATCAAGATAATGTAATAATTTAACATCTCTTTAGACATTATAAACAATGGGTTAACAACATTTAACAAGATCGTTAACCTACAGGTTTCAAAACAACATTTACATGTAACGACTAACGATGACTTAACGACTCAGTTAAAATGTATATACATGTAGTGCTTTAATATGTATTCATACACTTTCGAAAGACTTCAAGACACTTATCAAAATACTTCTACTTAACAAAAATGCTTACAATTACATCCTCGTTCAGTTTCATCAACAATTCTACTCGTATGCACCCGTATTCGTACTCGTACAATACACAACTTCTAAATGTATGTACTATTGGTATATACACTCCAATGATCAGCTCTTAGCAGCCCATGTGAGTCACCTAACTCATGTGGGAACCATCATTTGGCAACTAGCATGAAATATCTCATAAAATTACAAAAATATTAGTAATCATTCATGAGTTATTTACATGAAAACAAAATTACATATCCTTTATATCTAATCCATATACCAATGACCAAAAACACCTACAAACACTTTCATTCTTCAATTTTCTTCATCTAATTGATCTCTCTCAAGTTCCATCTTCAAGTTCTAAGTGTTCTTCATATATTCTATAAGTTCTAGTTTCATAAAATCAAGAATACTTCCAAGTTTACTAACTCACTTCCAATCTTGTAAAGTGATCATCCAACCTCAAGAAATCCTTGTTGTTTACATTAATATATCATTCTAAATCAAGGTAATACTCATATATAAACTTTGATTCAACTCCTATAACTATAACTATCTTAATTCGAGTGATAATCTTACTAGAATTTGTTTTCGTGTCATGATTCTACTTCAAGAACTTTCAAGCCATCCCAGATCCTTTGAAGCTAGATCATTTCTTGTCACTTCCAGTAGGTTTACCTACTAAAATTGAGGTAGTAATGATGTTCATAACATCATTCGATTCATACATATAAAACTATCTTATTCGAAGATTTGAACATGTAATCACTAGAACATAGTTTAGTTAATTCTAAACTTGTTCGCAAACTAAAGTTAATCCTTCTAACTTGACTTTTAAAATAAACTAAACACATGTTCTCTATCTATATGATATTCTAACTTAATGATTTAAAACCGGAAAACACGAAAAACACCGTAAAATCGGATATACGCTGTCGTAGTAACACCGCGGGCTGTTTTGGGTTAGTTAATTAAAAAATATGATAAAATTTGATTTAACAGTTGTTCTTCTGGGAAAATAATTTTTCTTATGAACATGAAACTATATCCAAAAATCATGGTTAAACTCAAAGTGGAAGTATGTTTTCCAAAATGGTCATCTAGACGTTGTTTTTTCGAGTGAAATGACTACCTTTACAAAAATGACTTGTAACTTATATTTCTGACTATAAACCTATAATTTTTATGTTTAGATTCATAAAATATAGTTCAATATGAAACCATAGCAATTTGATTCACTCAAATCGGATTTAAAATGAAGAAGTTATGGGTAAAACAAGATTGGATATTTTTTTAATTGTTGTAGCTACGGAAAATATTGTAACAATTCTATACAAATCATATCCTAGCTAACTTATATTGTATTATACATGTATTCTAATATATTATGTAATCTTGGGATACCATAGACACATATGCAAATATTTTGACATATCATATCGACCCATGTATATATATTATTTGGAACAACCATAGACACTCTATATGTAGTAATGTTGGAGTTAGCTATACAGGGTTGAGGTTGATTCCAAAAATATATATATATATATATACTTTGAGTTGTGATCTAGCCTGAGACGTGTATACACTGGGTCGTGGATTGATTCAAGATAATATATATCGATTTATTTCTGTACATCTAATTGTGGACAACTAGTTGTAGGTTACTAACGAGGACAGCTGACTTAATAAACTTAAAACATTAAAACGTATTAAAAATGTTGTAAATATATTTTGAACATACTTTGATATATATGTACATATTTGTTATAGGTTCGTGAATCGACCAGTGGCCAAGTCTTACTTCCCGATGAAGTAAAAATCTGTGAAAATGAGTTATAGTCCCACTTTTAAAATCTAATATTTTGGGATGAGAATACATGCAGTTTTATAAATGTTTTACGAAATAGACACAAGTAATTGAAACTACATTATATGGGTGAATGATCGAAGCCGAATATGCCCCTTTTGCTTGGTAACCTAAGAATTAGTAAACCGATCTACTAATTGACGCGAATCCTAAAGATAGATCTATTGGGCCTAACGAACCCCATCTAAAGTACCGGATGCTTTAGTACTTCGAATTCGTTTTTATCATGTCCGAAGGATTTCCCGAAATGATAGGGGATATTCTTATATGCATCTTGTTAATGTCGGTTACCAGGTGTTCACCATATGAATGAATTTTATTTCTACGTATGAGATGTATATTGAAATATAAAATCTTGTGGTCTATTATTATGATTTGATAATATATAGGTTAAACCTATAACTCACCAATATTTTTGTTTACATTTTTGGCATGTTTATTCTTAGGTGATTATTAAGAGCTTCCGCTGTTGCATACTAAAATAATGACAAGATTTGGAGTCCATGCTTGTATGATATTATGTTAAAACTGCATTCAAGAAACATATTTTTGATGTAATATATTCTTATTGTAAACCATTATGTAATGGTCGTGTGTAAACGGTATATTTTGGATTATCATTATTTGATAATCTACTTAATGTTTTTTAAACCTTTATAGATAAAATAAAGGTTATGGTTGTTTTAAAAATGAATGCAGTGTTTGAAAAACGTCTCATATAGAGGTCAAAACCTCGGGACGAAATCAATTAATATGGAACGTTTATAATCAATATGAATGGGACATTTCAGTTGGTATCAGAGCGTTGGTCTTAGAGAACCAGAAAATTGCATTAGTGAGTCTGGACTTCGACCGTGTTTTTCTTCAAAAACGATTGCTTAATATTTTTTGTTGGAAACTATATATTATTAACATGTAAATATTATGTGATATATTAATCTCTTAACGTGTTTGATATTGAGTGATAGATGTCTACCTCTAGTACAAATCCCATTGATTCACCTAATAATAATGAAGAGTCGAATATATTTTGGGAAGATTCACAAATTCCTGAAGAGGAACCGGAAGAGGAGGAACCGGAAGAGGAGGAACCGGAAGAAGAGGAACCAGAAGAGGAGGAATCGGAAGAGGAGGAACCAGAAGAAGAAGAGGTTTCGGAGGAAGAAATATTGATACCTATAGTAAATCGATTAAATAAAAGAAAATCCTCAATCAACGGACCAAAGTTAATAATGGTCAATGGTGTTTCCGCCGAGGAAGCAAAATATTGGGAAGATTACCAATTTTCCGATGAATCGGATCCCGATGAGGATTCCGATGATGTTATAGAAATTACCTCGACCCAATTTAATAAAGTGAAAGAAAATAATAAGGGAAAAGGTATAAAAATAGAGAAACCCGATTCCAACTCCGATGAACTTTATATATATCGGCAACATTCGTATTTCCTAAAATGGAACAATGACCCGGGAACCTCTAAACCACCAGGATTTTCTAAACCATTATGGAAAATGACGGCTCGTATTAGAGGAACACCATATTGAAGGTATTTCGTATGCCCGAGAGACATATTAAATTAATGTGGCTAATATGTTTTGATCCAAGTCGGGTCATACCCAATAACAAACTTACCGACACATTATAAGTATTTAATCTTAACGATTGGGTCGTTAAATAAATACACGACACTTGAACTTTAGAAAATTGGTTTTCTAAAATATCATCACTTGAGATAAATTATTTGGATAATTTATATTTAATTATTTATAGGTTTAAATAATTATGTTGTGTTATATTTTATAAAAGGTTTATAAAATATGGAAGTAATATAACAATTACATGGTTTTATATATATATATATATATATATATATAACAAGTTTATATATATATAAGTAAAAGTCATTATTATATAAAAATGAAGAAGTGTGCAGAATTTTTTTTAGTCTTCATGGCAAGCACACATGCTCATTTTGTTGCTCCCAAAAATACACAACTTCAAGGTGCATGGTACATTACTTGGACCAAGACTTGACCATGAGTTTTTCAAGTGTTTTTCCACATTTGAACTTGAAGAAAAATCTGCACAAAACCACCTCAGCAGCAGCCTGCTGCCGTGGCCCTTTTGGCACCAAAAGGAAGCTCAAAATTTGATTTTCAAGTTCATTTGAAGTGTCTAATGAAATCCTAACTAAAGGCTAGGGTGTTGGTGATAAGTTTGGGGTATTATCCCTTGAGGTTTCATAGTTTTGAAGCTTCATTCATCATCATTCTTTCACATGCTGCTGTCCAGTTTTCAGGGTGCGAAAGAAGAGGGTTTGAAGCTAGGATTCAAGGTGATTAAAGTCTAGCCAATACAAGGGTGTGTTGGTACTTTGTTTCATCATCTTTCTCATAATTTTTCAAGCCATTTTCAGCCCTTAAACTTAGTTTAAGGAGGTATGACACTCTTATCTTTTCTTGTTATTTTGTAAGCATCATTTCACAACTTGATCCAAGATGAGATTTAGCTTTAATTGGTTTAAAAATAACAAGTTTAAATTGGTAAATTACACGCTTCCGTTTACTATGTTTCTTAAAAGGTTTTAAGAGTTATGAACTTGTTAAATCCCAACAATGGTATCTAGAGCCGAGGTTGTTGAAATATGCTTCGAATTGTTGTCTTTAAACCCACTATATTTGCATTCCAAGTACATGCATGAAAATGGAATACAAAATTTTCGGGTTTGGGTGGGTTTGAGGAGATGGCCGAATTTTGGAGGTTCCAAAAGGGGTTTGGAACTTGCCATTTTGGTCATTTTTGGTTGCATGTTAATGTTCACAATCCTAGCCTTGACCTTGTGTTGCATGCATGTGTGTTTGGTTGATTTATGATTCATTTGGTATGTATTATTATTCATTCAAATGGCATGTAATAATTATTCAATTTGTTTGTAATAATTCATTCATTTGTTATGTAATTCATTTTATATTTGGTATGTAAAATAGAATAGGTTGTAATTTCATTTTCTAGATAAAATGTATTAGGATACATATTTTGTAAAAATGAAGATACAAGATGATGAAGACTTGAAGAACACAAGGAGCATATGGATGCAAGGTTAAGTGGGAGATTTGAAATCTCCTACTTTGTATTATTACCCCTTAACCCGGTGACATTTGTTTTCGGCTAAACAAATGTCCACCAAAATGGCTAGATTGTGAACATACTTGTTTTGCATGTGTGGTTGTTTGTTTGTTTATTGTATTGTATGTTTGGTTGATAAAATTAATCACACATGTTAACAACAAACAAAACGACAATTTAATTGGTTAAATTAGACGTATTAACGACATGCAAAACGGCAATTTAAATGGTTAAATTGAAAAAGGCAACTAAAGACCTTAATAAATGGTTATTAGGAACAAGAAAATGATAACAAATATAAATTGGTTTATATCAAGTAATTGGCTCAATTACAAGACATGAAATTGGTTTTTCATAAGTACCATACACTAAATGCATGTTGGTGTATGGCATAAAAGTTTTCTCAAACTAGAATTAATGAAAACCTAAATCCCTTTTACTAACAAGGTAAACAAGTTTAACGCCATCCTATTGTGTGACACTTGAAAGTATTAGGGAACTCATGATGGGATAAAGGTCACCTAACCGATTATGAGCAAAGTAATATGATTAAGGTAAATTTCGCATGCTTGTGGGATAAAGGTCACCTAACCACTTGTATGTTAAATTTACAAGTCTATACAAGTAGGAAGACTTGATTTGGGAATCATGAACTTAGGGTCACCGAAGCATGAGGAACAAATAGGCGTTGATGGGATAAATATGCCATGCAAAAGGATTGCATGATCCCATACTCTAGAAGTTGCAAATGGATTGCAATTGTCATTTATTGACTACCTAGCTAAATCAAATTGTGGGATAAAGGTCACCTAACCAAAATTTGGTTTACCGTTGGATTCTAGAATTTAATAATTCAATTGGATTTAAAGGGTATTGAATGTTAAATTAAAATTAATACTTAAACGAACTTTGTTAAATTTTGTAGATGGCCGCCAATAACAACAACATGCAAAACGCACCTATTAACTTGAACAACCTATCGTTAAGGTCTCTCCTCGAGAAAGACAAACTCAACCATACGAACTTTATGGATTGGTTCCGCAATCTTAGGATTGTCCTCAAACTTGAGGATAAGGCGTATGTGTTAGAAGACCCCATTCCCGATCAACCCGACGAGGATGATACGGAAGGCATGGCTTATTGGGATAAGTATTGCGCCGATTCGGTGCAAGTCGGTTGCCTAATGCTTGGGACTATGATACCCGAACTCCAAAAGGATTTCGAACATCATAGTGCATATGACATGATTACGCAATTGAAGGAGATGTTCCTTCAACAAGCACGTGTCGAGCGCTTCGAAACGGTTCGAGCGTTACATGCATGTCGTATGGATGACACCCAATCCGTATCCTCTTATGTCCTCAAAATGAAAAGCCTTATTGATCGCGCAAACCGTCTTAATCTCAACATATCTAATGAGTTAGCCACCGATCTTATCCTTAACTCCCTATCAAAAAGGTTTGATCAATTTGAAATTAATTACAATATGAATGGGATGGATAAGAGCATAGGTGAGCTTCACGGTATGCTTCGAACGGCGGAAACTAGCATGGGTAAAAGGGCTTTACCCGTGTTAGCAATCGATCAAGGTGGATCCAAAGGTAAGACCTCTAAGCCAAAGGTGGCTAAGAGAAAAGGACCCGCCTATCAAGGCAAAGGGAAGGGGAAGATGGTTACCCCAACCATCAACAAGGCTAAGAAGCAAAAGGTAGCTGAGAAGGCAAACCCCAAAGAAGACCCGTGTTTCGGTTGCGGTGAAATGGGTCACTGGAAGCGAAATTGCCCGGTCTATCTTAAGGAGTTGAAGGACAAGAGGGATGCAGGGCAAACCTTAGGTAACATATATATGGTATATATTGAGCTTAATATTACTTCTTCTAATACATGCGTATTAGACACAGGATGTGGAACTCATATTTGCAATTCTTTGCAGGGGTTCAAAAGAAGTGATCATATGGCGGGAACATCAAGTCTCTATATGGGCAATGGTGCAAAGGTGCATGTTAAAGCTCAAGGAGATTTTGTTTTGAAGCTTCCAAGCGGATTGGAACTTATTTTAGAAAATGTTTTGTATGCTCCGGATTTGTGTAGAAACATTATTTCTATTTCTCGCTTAAAACAATATGGTTTTAATCTTAATTTTGTTAATGATGATATCCATGTTTATTTAGATAATGTATTCTATTTCAAGGCTTCGCCTTCAAATGGAATTTATGAATTGGTTCATGATGATGCATCATCTAGTAGCTCAATGTACCATACTAGCACCAAGAAACTCAAAAGGGATTTGAGTGATTCCTACTTATGGCATTGTCGCCTTGGTCACATAAACAAGAATCGTATGCATACACTTCAAAGGAATGGACTTTTGAAATCAAATGAAATGGACTCATTTGATGTATGTGAATCTTGTTTACAAGGAAAAATGACTAAAGCACCTTTCAAAGGGACCTATGAAAGGGCTAAAGACTTATTGGGATTAATACATTCGGATGTATGTGGACCCTTTAAGCCTATGACTAGGAATGGTGAAAGATACTTCGTTACTTTCATTGATGACTTTAGTCGTTTCGGATATGTCTACTTATTAAGACACAAGGACGAAACGTTTGAAGCATTCAAAGAATATCAAAACGAAGTACAAAATCAACTCAATAAGACAATTAAGGTACTTCGTACCGACAGAGGAGGTGAATACCTAAGCGATGCTTTCCAAGATCATCTTAGGAGTTGTGGGATTATCTCACAACTTACTCCACCCGGAACACCTCAGCTTAATGGAGTGTCCGAAAGGAGAAACCGAACCCTAATGGATATGGTTCGATCTATGATGGCTAGAAGCACGTTACCTCTATCATTTTGGGGTTATTGTCTATGCTTCGCGGCTCGTATTTTAAATATGGCCCCAACCAAGAAAGTGGAACGAACACCTCATGAGATGTGGTTTGGAAAACCTCCATCTCTATCATACTTAAAGGTATGGGGATGTGAAGCTTATCCTAAGCGTTACATCCCTAATAAGTTGAATGCTCGATCCACGAAGTGTATCTTCATAGGATATCCCAAGGATAATATGGGATATTATTTCTATGATCCATCCGAGCAGAATGTATTTGTTGCTCGGAAGGCGGAATTCCTTGAAACTAAGTTCCTAATGGAAGGAAGTAGTGAAAGGAAGATAGATCTTGAAGAGGTTCAAGATCAAATAGATGATACACAATTGGTTGACACTAGCACTCAACATGAAAATGTTGATAGTGATCAAATAGATGATCAAAATACACAAGACATTCGTAGATCTGGTAGGATTAGCAATCCTCCTGAGAGATATGGTTTTCTCATAGATGGTTGCTATACGGTTGATTTGGATGAACCAACAAACTACCAAGATGCTTTATCAAGGATTGATAAAGATAAATGGCAGGAAGCCATGAAATCTAAGATGCAATCCATGTATGACAACCAAGTTTGGGAACTTGTTACGCAACCTCCTGGCTCTAGGCTAGTTGATTGTAAATGGCTTTTCAAAATGAAAACCGACATACATGGAAACTTGGATACATATAAAGCTAGACTTGTTGCAAAAGGTTTCACTCAAACTCAAGGGGTTGATTATGATGAAACTTTTTCGCCTGTGGCAATGCTGAAGTCTATCAGGATATTATTTGCCATTGCTGCTCATTATGATTATGAAATATGGCAAATGGATGTCAAAACTGCTTTCCTAAACGGATATCTTGAGGAAGATGTCTATATGGTTCAGCCCGAAGGTTTTGTCGATCCGAAATATCCTAAAAAGGTATGCAAGTTAAAGAAGTCAATCTACGGATTGAAACAAGCATCTAGAATGTGGAATCATCGTTTTAATGAGGAAGCCGAGAAATTTGGCTTCATTAAAAATGGTGATGAAGCTTTTGTATATAAGAAAGCTAGTGGGAGCACTGTCATGTTCCTTGTACTATATGTGGATGATATATTATTATTTGGAAATGATATTCCACAAATGCAAGGAGTTAAGACTTGGCTAAGTAGTTGCTTCTCCATTAAGGATATTGGAGAAGCAAAATACATTTTGGGGATTGGAATCTACAGGGATAGATCCAAGAAATTGATAGGTTTGAATCAAAGTGCATACATTGAAAAGGTCTTGAAAAGGTTCAAGATGGAGAACTCTAAGAAAGGTTTGGTACCTATTCAAAGAGGAACACTTCTCAGTTCATCTCAGTGCCCCACCATAAAAGATGAACAGGAGAAAATGAAGAATGTCCCATACGCGTCTGCTATTGGGTCAATCATGTATGTAATGATATGTACTAGACCGGATGTGTCATGCGCTCTTAGCTTGACAAGTAGATACCAGAAAAACCCAGGAAACAGTCATTGGATTGCTGTTAAAAGTATATTGAAATACCTTAGAAGGACTAAGGATATGTTTCTTATATACGGGTCTGGTGAGGAGGAACTCGCTGTAAAAGGTTACGTGGACGCGAGCTTCCAAACTGATCGAGATGATTCTCGATCACAATCCGGTTATGTATTCACATTAAATGGAGGTGCGGTCTCTTGGAAGAGTTCAAAACAGGATGTTGTTGCATTATCCACTACAGAATCGGAGTACATTGCCGCATCATTGGCAGCACAGGAAGCTGCATGGATGAAGAAATTCATCGACGACTTAGGAGTGGTCCCTACCATTCAAGACCCTCTTGAGATCTTTTGTGACAACGAAGGTGCGATTGCTCAAATCAAGGAACCTCGTGCTCACCAAAAGACTCGTCACATTGAGCGGAGATTCAACTACATTAGGGATGAAGTTCAAAAGGGAAAGATATGTATTCGCAAAGTTCACACAGATCATAACATAGCGGATCCACTCACGAAACTCTTATATGGAGCAAAACATGAAGGACATGTTTGTGCATTAGGGCTTCGATATTCTAGTGATTGGTCATGATCTATTTAAGTATTGTAATGGAACGAAGTGGTTCAAACTCATTAATATAATTATGGTTTAATTTATTTTGAGTTATGTTCCTATTTTGCATATTTTATCCATGAATAAGTAATTATTCTAAATTCCGTAGTCGATCACATTTGTGGGAACAAGTGTGAGGTTTAGACTATTATGAACTTGGATTGGTATACATTCACGGACTGAATGTGGGGCAAGGTTACTACCAAGGTTCATAAATATTTGTGGGATACAAATATTGGAAGACCCGCTTTCAAGATTTACTGTATGGAGCCTTTGTGGTTGATCACGTGTAATCTTGAGTAAAGGCGAATATCATCGTATCCTCTGACCTGAGATACATATTGGGTCCTGATATTCACCGAGTATTATGCCTTGATTCTTTCCTTCGCTATTCTGAAATATGGTAGTACACAAGGAAGAGCTCAGGTATAATACGAAGTGTGTATCTAGGACGTATGTAGTCAAGATGGAATTTGTCCCTCTTATTCGTTGAGAGTCAGATGTCTAAGGCCTGATAAAGTTAAATCTATAAGAGAGTGATCACTCTGTATCTCTTGGATTTAACATGACATCTACGACAAAAGGATATTATGAAAGATTCACCTATTCATATTCGAGATGGGACTCGAAAGGGATGACGTTATTGAATGGCACAAGTCATAACATATTGGGGGTGATGGACGGTAGTTAGGTGGTATCCATCACTTGCATTAATTTCTTATGTTTCTCGTGCAAGTGGGAGATTGAAGGTATTTCGTATGCCCGAGAGACATATTAAATTAATGTGGCTAATATGTTTTGATCCAAGTCGGGTCATACCCAATAACAAACTTACCGACACCTTATAAGTATTTAATCTTAACGATTGGGTCGTTAAATAAATACACGACACTTGAACTTTAGAAAATTGGTTTTCTAAAATATCATCACTTGAGATAAATTATTTGGATAATTTATATTTAATTATTTATAGGTTTAAATAATTATGTTGTGTTATATTTTATAAAAGGTTTATAAAATATGGAAGTAATATAACAATTACATGGTTTTATATATATATATATATAACAAGTTTATATATATATATAAGTAAAAGTCATTATTATATAAAAATGAAGAAGTGTGCAGAATTTTTTTTAGTCTTCAAGGCAAGCACACATGCTCATTTTGTTGCTCCCAAAAAATACACAACTTCAAGGTGCATGGTACATTACTTGGACCAAGACTTGACCATGAGTTTTTCAAGTGTTTTTCCACATTTGAACTTGAAGAAAAATCTGCACAAAACCACCTCAGCAGCAGCCTGCTACCGTGGCCCTTTTGGCACCAAAAGGAAGCTCAAAATTTGATTTTCAAGTTCATTTGAAGTGTCTAATGAAATCCTAACTAAAGGCTAGGGTGTTGGTGATAAGTTTGGGGTATTATCCCTTGAGGTTTCATAGTTTTGAAGCTTCATTCATCATCATTCTTTCACATGCTGCTGTCAAGTTTTCAGGGTGCGAAAGAAGAGGGTTTGAAGCTAGGATTCAAGGTGATTAAAGTCTAGCCAATACAAGGGTGTGTTGGTACTTTGTTTCATCATCTTTCTCATAATTTTTCAAGCCATTTTCAGCCCTTAAACTTAGTTTAAGGAGGTATGACACTCTTATCTTTTCTTGTTATTTTGTAAGCATCATTTCACAACTTGATCCAAGATGGGATTTAGCTTTAATTGGTTTAAAAATAACAAGTTTAAATTGGTAAATTACACGCTTCCGTTTACTATGTTTCTTAAAAGGTTTTAAGACTTATGAACTTGTTAAATCCCAACACATATATTCCTAGAAAATTAGGAAAACGAACCAAGTTCGAAGAAGAAGAAACCAGTGATTCAGATTAGAGGGTTGTAATCATATTGTGTATTATATGTATTGTAATGTGCTTGTACTTTTATGTTCTATGTAAAAAATTGCTTGTATTGTTTTTTTATTACGAATCTAATCCTTGTCTATTTTACAGTATAAAAACAAAATGGACGTTAAGGGTAGACAATCGAATATTTTAGAAGACCTACCAGAGGATATGATTGAGAAAATCTTGTCTAGAGTCGGTCAGAATTCATCAGCACATTTAGTTATGGCGAAATTAACTTGTCAAACATTTGAAAGACTTTCCAGAAATGCGTTAGTTTATAAAAGGCTTTCCTTTGATAGGTGGGGTATATCACATTGGAGAGACCGTAAGTTACGCCGTGTTTTCTTTAAAGCGTTAAATGCGGGGAACCCAAATACAATTTTACGCTACGGGTTAAGAACCTATTTTGACTCAACATATCCCAACATAGGATTTCGTGATTTAGAAAGAGCTTCTAATATGCAACATAAAGAAGCATGTTATGCTTACGGGTTAGTGATGTTCGCTTCTTACCAAAGTGAGAAAAAGAACATCGGATTGCAACTTTTAAATAAAATCTTCCCACAAGTGACGGATTCAGTAGTTGGAGTGAGAAACAAGGTTTTTGATTATTACGGGACTGTTGGACATTACGAAACCCTCGTCCTTTTGATGACATTACAACATGCTGCCTAGCCAATGGTCATAACGGTTATTTTCCACAAGACCAAGGATGGGAAGTCGTCTTAGTAAAACCAGAATGCATGACTTGTTTCTGGACTTATGAATTACGTGTCTTTATTTACTTTGCTGAACAACTTGCGTATTATATATATATATATATATATATATATATATATATACAAAACTGTCCTGTATCATAGTGTACTATATTTCATGTTATATGTAATATAGCGAAGTTGTAAGTTTGAAGAATATTTGAATGTGAAATATTATTATAATCAGTTTTTTATATGGAATTGTAGTAGTTGAATTGTATATTAGCTACTAAGTATGAACTTAACGGGTAGGTAGTACCCGAATTTAAACTTATAAAACGCTATTATGAAGAAAAAGCTTTTATAAATGAGTTCATATTATGCTACGAAATACTATTGACTACTCTTAATATTCTGTATAATTAACTCGATTCAGTTGGCTATTTTGAAGGAAATGGCACCGACTACTCGACACACCATGAATATGAGCGAAGAGGAATTTCGTACCTTTCTTGCTACAAACATAGCCGCAGTACAGGCTGCGCTACATACCAACAATAACTCTGAATCTAGCAATGCAGCTAACGGCGCAAGAAATCGTGTAGGATGCTCCTACAAAGAATTCACTGCCTGCAAACCTTTGGAATTTGATGGAACCGAAGGACCAATTGGATTGAAATGGTGGACCGAGAAAGTCGAATCGGTGTTTGCCATAAGTAAGTGTACTGAAGAGGACAAAGTTAAGTACGCTACGCATACCTTCACAGGTACTGGGTTAACGTGGTGGAGCACCTATCTTGAACAGGTAGGACAAATTGCTGCTTACGCACTACCGTGGTCGGCATTCAAGCAATTGATGAACGAGCAGTACCGTCCTAGAAACGAAGTCAATAAACTCAAGGCAGAACTTAGAGAGTTACGAACACAAGGGTTCAACGTTACCACATATGAATGATGATTCACATAGTTGTGCCTATTGTGTCCGGGAGCATTCAAAGATGAAGAAGAGAAGATCGATGCATTTG
Source organism: Rutidosis leptorrhynchoides (assembly GCF_046630445.1). Taxonomy (NCBI): domain Eukaryota; kingdom Viridiplantae; phylum Streptophyta; class Magnoliopsida; order Asterales; family Asteraceae; genus Rutidosis; species Rutidosis leptorrhynchoides. The sequence goes on from NC_092340.1 coordinate 225,401,279, forward strand.
TAAAAGGGTTACCAGTAAGGATTCAAGAAGATGTGAGTTCATACGAGCCCGCTTCTATACAGAAGGCAAGTCAAATGGCTCATAAACTCATAAATCAGATTGAGGGAAGAATTAAAGAGCAGGCGGCCGAAGAAGCCAACACGAAACAACTCAAGAGGAAGTGGGAGGAAAACGGTGACAAGAGTCACCAGTACAACAACAACAACAATTACAACCACAATCACAACAACTATCCCAACAACCGCAACAATAATCGAAACAATAACCGCAATCCTAACAATAACTACAACAAACATCCCAACAACAACAACAACAACAACTACAACAACCGTTTCAAGAACAATAACAATCCCAATAATAACCTCAATAACAACAACGGCAACAAAAACCAAAAACAGCCATGTCATAGGTGTGAAGAAAATCATCAGGGGTTTTGCACGACATTTTGCAACAGGTGTAAAATAAATGGTCATAGCGCGACAAAGTGTGAGGTCTACAGACTAAAGTTTAATAGAACTAAAGGAACAAATAATGTCAGAACAAGCAATGCCGAAACGAATAGTGTCAGAGCAAGTAATACCAAAGCTGTTTGTTATAAATGTGGAAAACCAGGCCACATTATTAGAAATTGCCTGAATCAGGGGAATACTAATGGGCAGGGCCGTGGAAGAGTTTTCAATATTAATGCGGCAGAAGCACAGGAAGACCCGGAGCTTGTCACCGGTACGTTTCTTATTGACGATAAATCTGCTTATGTTTTATTTGATTCAGGTACGGATAGAAGCTATATGAGTAGAGAATTTTGTGCTAAATTAAGTTGCCCATTGACGCCTTTGGATAGTAAATTTTTACTCAAATTAGCAAACGGTAAATTAATTTCAGCAGATAATATATGTCGGGAGAGAGAAATTGAACTGGGGGATGAAACGTTTAAAATTGATTTAATACCAGTCGAGTTAGGAAGTTTTGATGTCATAATTGGCATGGACTGTTTGAAAAAGGTGAGAGCAGAGGTCGTTTGTTACAAAAATGTGATTCGCATTATGCGTGAAAAAGGAAAACCTTTAATGGTGTACGGAGAAAAAAACAACGCGAAATTAAATCTTATTAGTAGTATGAAGTCGCAAAAACTAATAAGAAAAGGTTGTTACGTCATTCTAGCACACATCGAGGAAGTTAAACCTGAAGAAAAGAACATCAGTGATGTTCCCGTCGCAAAAGAATTTCCCGATGTATTTCTGAAAGAATTACCGGGATTACCCCCACATCGATCCGTTGAATTTCAAATAGACCTTGTACCAGGAGCTGCACCAATAGCTAGTGCTCCATACAGACTCGCACCCAGCGAAATGAAAGAATTACAAAGTCAGTTACAGGAACTTTTAGAGAGTAGTTTCATTCGACCAAGCACATCACCATGGGGAGCTCCTGTTTTGTTTGTCAAGAAGAAAGATGGTACATTTAGGTTGTGTATCGACTACCGAGAGTTGAACAAACTTACCATCAAGAACCGCTACCCACTACCGATAATCGACGACTTATTTGATCAACTATAAGGCTCGTCTGTTTATTCGAAGATCGATTTACATTCTGGATATCATCAAATGCGGGTGAAGGAGGATGATATTCCAAAGACTGCTTTTAGGACGCGTTACGATCATTACGAGTTTATGGTTATGCTGTTTGGATTGACTAACGCACCAGCTGTGTTCATGGACCTCATGAACCGAGTGTGTGGGCCATATCTTAACAAGTTTGTCATTGTTTTTATCGATAACATACTTATTTACTCGAAGAATGATCAAGAGCACGAAGAACATTTGAGAAAAGTGCTAGAGTTACTGAGAAAAGAAAAACTGTACGCTAAGTTTTTAAAGTGTGCATTTTGGTTGGAAGAAGTTCAATTCCTCGATCATATAGTAAACAAAGAAGGTATTCAGGTGGATCCAGCAAAGATTGAAACCGTTGAAAAGTGGGAAACCCCGAAAACTCCGAAACACATACGCCAATTTTTAGGGCTAGTTGGTTATTACAGGAGATTCATCCAAGATTTTTCCAAAATAGCAAAACCATTGACTGCATTAACACATAAAGGGAGGAAATTTGAATGGAAGTATGAACAAGAAAAAGCATTTCAATTGTTGAAGAAAAAGTTAACTACGGCACCTATATTGTCATTACCTGAAGGGAATGATGATTTTGTGATATATTGTGACGCCTCAAAGCAAGGTCTCGGTTGTGTATTAATGCAACGAATGAAAGTAATTGCTTATGCATCTAGACAATTGAAGATTCACGAACAGAATTATATGACGAATGATTTGGAATTAGGCGCGGTTGTTTTTGCATTAAAGACTTGGAGACACTACTTATATGGGGTCAAAAGTATTATATATACCGACCACAAAAGTTTTCAACACATATTTAATCAGAAATAACTGAATATGAGGCAGCGTAGGTGGATTGAATTATTGAATGATTACGAATTTGAGATGCGTTGCCACCCGGGGAAGGCAAATGTGGTAGCCGACGCCTTGATCAGAAAGGACAGAGAACCCATTCGAGTAAAAGCTATGAATATAATGATACACACTAACCTTACTACCCAAATAAAGGAGGCGCAACAAGGAGTTTTAAAAAAGGGAAATTTAAAGGATGAAATACCCAAAGGATCGAAGAAGCATCTTAATATTTGGGGAGACGGAACCCGGTATAGGGCTGAAAGAATTTGGGTACCAAAATTTGGAGATATGAGAGAAATGGTACTTAGAGAAGCTCATAAAACCAGATACTCAATACATCCTGGAATGGGGAAGATGTACAAGGATCTCAAGAAACATTTTTGGTGGCTAGGTATGAAAGCCGATGTTGCTAAATACGTAGGGGAATATTTGACGTGTTCTAAGGTTAAAACGGAGCATCAGAAACTATCAGGTCTACTTCAACAACCCGAAATTCTGGAATGGAATTGGGAAAACATTACCATGGATTACATCACTAAATTGCCAAGGACTGCAAGTGGTTTTGATACTATTTGGGTAATAGTTGATCGTCTCACCAAATCAGCACACTTCCTGCCAATAAGAGAAGATGACAAGATGGAGAAGTTAGCACGACTGTATTTGAAGGAAGTCGTCTCCAGACATGGAATACCAATCTCTATTATCTCTGATAGGGATGGCAGATTTATTTCAAGATTCTGGCAGATATTACATCAAGCATTAGGAACTCGTCTAGACATGAGTACTGCCTATCATCCATAAACCGATGGGCAGAGCGAAAGGACGATACAAACACTTGAAGACATGCTACGAGCATGTGTTATTGATTTCGGAAACAGTTAGGATCGACATCTACCGTTAGCCGAATTTTCCTACAACAACAGCTACCATTCAAGCATTGAGATGGCGCCGTTTGAAGCACTTTATGGTAGAAAGTGCAGGTCTCCAATTTGTTGGAGTGAAGTGGGGGATAGACAGATTACGGGTCCGGAGATAATACAAGAAACTACCGAGAAGATCATCCAAATTCAACAACGGTTGAAAACCGCCCGAAGTCGACAAAAGAGCTACGCCGACATTAAAAGAAATGATATAGAATTTGAAATTGGAGAGATGGTCATGCTTAAGGTTGCACCTTGGAAAGGCGTTGTTCGATTTGGTAAATGAGGGAAATTAAATCCAAGGTATATTGGACCATTCAAGATTATTGATCGTGTCGGACCAGTAGCTTACCGACTTGAGTTACCTCAACAACTCGCGGCTGTACATAACACTTTCCACGTCTCGAATTTGAAGAAATGTTTTGCTAAAGAAGATCTCACTATTCCGTTAGACGAAATCCAAATCAACGAAAAACTTAAATTCATTGAAGAACCCGTCGAAATAATGGATCGTGAGGTTAAAAGACTTAAACAAAACAAGGTACCAATTGTTAAGGTTCGATGGAATGCTTGTAGAGGACCCGAGTTCACCTGGGAATGAGAAGATCAGATGAAGAAGAAATACCCGCACTTATTTCCAGAAGATACATCAACACCTCCAACTGCTTAAATTTATTTAACGGGTAGGTACTGTAGTGACCCGAACTTTTTCATGTTTATATATATTAAATAAAATTGATATTTACATGATTTAGTGTTTCCAACATGTTAAGCAATCAAACTTGTTAAGACTTGATTAATTGAAAAAGGTTTCATATAGACAATTGACCACCCAAGTTGACCGGTGATTCACGAACGTTAAAACTTGTAAAAACTATATGAAGACATATATATGATTATATATATATTTAACATGATATTATGATAAGTAAGTATCTCATTAGGTATTTTAACAATGAGTTATATACATAAAATTGTGTTTATTGAATTAAGAAACTCAAAACGATATATATAACGATTATCGTTATAACAACGTCTTACTAATTACATATGAATCATATTAAGATATTGTTACACTATGTTTAATCATGATAAATGATAAGTAAACATGTCATTATGTATATTAACGTTGAACTACATATGTAAAACAAGACTACTAACTTAAGAATTTCGAAACGAGACATATATGTAACGATTATCGTTGTAAAAACATTTAACTGTATATATATCATACTAAGATATATTAATATATCATAATATCATGATAATGTAATAATTTAACATCTCTTTAGATATTATAAACAATGGGTTAACAACATTTAACAAGATCGTTAACCTAAAGGTTTCAAAACAACATTTACATGTAACGACTAACGATGACTTAACGACTCAGTTAAAATGTATATACATGTAGTGCTTTAATATGTATTCATACACTTTCGAAAGACTTCAAGACACTTATCAAAATACTTCTACTTAACAAAAATGCTTACAATTACATCCTCGTTCAGTTTCATCAACAATTCTACTTGTATGCACCCGTATTCGTACTCGTACAATACACAGCTTCTAAATGTATGTACTATTGGTATATACACTCCAATGATCAGCTCTTAGCAGCCCATGTGAGTCACCTAACACATGTGGGAACCATCATTTGGCAACTAGCATGAAATATCTCATAAAATTACAAATATATTAGTAATCATTCATGACTTATTTACATGAAAACAAAATTACATATCCTTTATATCTAATCCATATACCAATGACCAAAAACACCTACAAACACTTTCATTCTTCAATTTTCTTCATCTAATTGATCTCTCTCAAGTTCCATCTTCAAGTTCTAAGTGTTCTTCATAAATTCTACAAGTTCTAGTTTCATAAAATCAAGAATACTTCCAAGTTTACTAGCTCACTTCCAATCTTGTAAAGTGATCATCCAACCTCAAGAAATCCTTGTTGTTTACAGTAAGATATCATTCTAAATCAAGGTAATACTCATATAAAAACTTTGATTCAATTCCTATAACTATAACTATCTTAATTCGAGTGATAATCTTACTTGAATTTGTTTTCGTGTCATGATTCTACTTTAAGAACTTTCAAGCCATCCAAGATCCTTTAAAGCTAGATCATTTCTTGTCACTTCCAGTAGGTTTACCTACTAAACTTGACGTAGTAATGATGTTCATAACATCATTCGATTCATACATATAAAACTATCTTATTCGAAGATTTGAACATGTAATCACTAGAATATAGTTTAGTTAATTCTAAACTTGTTCTATATCTATATGATATTCTAACTTAATGATTTAAAACCAGAAAATATGAAAAACACCGTAAAACCGGATATACGCCGTCGTAGTAACACCGCGGGCAGTTTTGGGTTAGTTAATTAAAAACTATGATAAACTTTGATTTAAAAGTTGTTCTTTTGGGAAAATGATTTTTCTTATGAACATGAAACTATATCCAAAAATCATGGTTAAACTCAAAGTGGAAGTATGTTTTCCAAAATGGTCATCAAGATGTCGTTCTTTCGACTGAAATGACTACCTTTACAAAAACGACTTGTAACTTATATTTCTGACTATAAACCTATACTTTTTATATTTAGATTCATAAAATAGAGTTCAATATGAAACCATAGCAATTTGATTCACTCAAATCGGATTTAAAACGAAGAAGTTATGGGTAAAACAAGATTGGATATTTTTTTAATTGTTGTAGCTACGGGAAATATTGTAACAATTCTATACAAATCATATCCTAGCTAACTTATATTGTATTATACATGTATTATAATATATTATGTAATCTTGGGATACCATAGACACGTATGCAAATATTTTGACATATCATATCGACCCATGTATATATATTATTTGGAACAACCATAGACACTCTATATGCAGTAATGTTGGAGTTAGCTATACAGGGTTGAGGTTGGTTCCAAATATATATATATATATATATATATATATATATATATATATATATATATATATATATATATATATATATATATATATATATATATATATAATTTGAGTTGTGATCTAGTCTGAGACGTGTATACACTGGGTCGTGGATTGATTTAAGATAATATATATCGATTTATTTCTGTACATCTAATTGTGGACAACTAGTTGTAGGTTACTAACGAGGACAGCTGACTTAATAAACTTAAAACATTAAAACATATTAAAAATGTTGTAAATATATTTTGAACATACTTTGATACATATGTACATATTTGTTATAGGTTCGTGAATCGACCAGTGGCCAAGTCTTACTTCCCGACGAAGTAAAAATCTGTGAAAGTGAGTTATAGTCCCACTTTTAAAATCTAATATTTTGGGATGAGAATACATGCAGTTTTATAAATGTTTTACGAAATAGACACAAGTAATTGAAACTACATTATATGGGTGAATGATCGAAGCCGAATATGCCCCTTTTGCTTGGTAACCTAAGAATTAGTAAACCTATCTACTAATTGACGTGAATCCTAAAGATAGATCTATTGGGCCTAACGAACCCCATCCAAAGTACCAGATGCTTTAGTACTTCGAATTCGTTTTTATCATGTCCGAAGGATTTCCCGGAATGATAGGGGATATTCTTATATGCATCTTGTTAATGTCAGTTACCAGGTGTTCACCATATGAATGAATTTTATTTCTATGTATGGGATGTATATTGAAATATAAAATCTTGTGATCTATTATTATGATTTGATAATATATAGGTTAAACCTATAACTCAACAACATTTTTGTTGACGTTTTAAGCATGTTTATTCTCAGGTGATTATTAAGAGCTTCCGCTGTTGTATACTAAAATAAGGACAAGATTTGGATTCCCTGCTTGTATGATATTATGTAAAAACTGCATTCAAGAAACATATTTTTGATGTAATATATTCTTATTGTAAACCATTATGTAATTGTCGTGTGTAAACGGTATATTTTAGATTATCATTATTTGATAATCTACGTAATGCTTTTTAAACCTTTATAGATAAAATAAAGGTTATGGTTTTTTTAAAAATGAATGCATTCTTTGAAAAACATCTCATATAGAGGTCAAAACCTCGCGACGAAATCAATTAATATGGAACGTTTATAATCAATATGAACGGGATATTTCATTTGACACTTTGATGTGAATGCTTTGATATTTTATGATATGTGGGTCGTATTTCTAACATTTCTGTTAATGTTTCAGTTTGTTAAGATATCATCAATGGCTGATCAACAAGTCAATGTTCCATTGTTAACGTAGAAGGACAGGGGTAGCAACAAGCTAATCCTCAAGTGAATCCAGTTAAACCACCTGCTCAGCAAGAGATTCCTCTAGAGAAGGGTGAACTGAACAATAACGTAGTGACCCGAACTTTTCCATGTTTATATACATTAAATGAAATTGATATTTACATGATTAAGTGTTTCCAACATGTTAAGCAATCAAACTTGTTAAGACGTGATTAATTGAAATAGGTTTCATATAGACAATTGACCACCTAAATTGACCGGCGATTCACGAACGTTACAAATTCATAAAAACTATATATATATATATATATATATATATATATATATATATATATATATATATATATATATATATATATATATATATATATAGTTAACATGATATTATGATAAGTATGTACCTCATTAAGTATTTTAACAATGAGTTATATACATAAAAATGAGACTTTTAATTTATGAAACTCGAAACGATATATATAACGATTATCGTTATAACAACGTCTTACTAAATACATATGAATCATATTATGATATTGTTACACTATGTTTAAATATGATAATTGATAAGTAAACATATCATTAAGTATATTAACAATGAACTACATATGTGAAAAAAAACAAGACTACTAACTTAAAGATTTCGAAACGAGACATATATGTAACGATTATCGTTGTAATGACATTTAAATGTATATATCATATTAAGATATATTAATACATCATATTATCATGATAATATAATAATTTAACATCTCATTAGATATAATAAACATTGGGTTAACAACATTTAACAAGATCGTTAACTTAAAGGTTTCAAATCAACATTTACATGTAACGACTAACGATGACTTAACAACTCAGTTAAAGTGTATATACATGTAGTGGTTTAATATGTATTCATACATTTTTGAAAGACTTCAAGACACTTATCAAATTACTTCTACTTAACAAAAATGCTTACAATTACATCCTCGTTCATTTTCATCAACAATTCTACTCGTATGCACCCGTATTCGTACTCGTACAATACCCAACTTCTAAATGTATTTACTATTAGTATATACACTATAATGATCAGCTCTTAGTAGCCCATGTGAGTCACCTAACCATGTGGGAACCATCATTTGGAAACTAGTATGAATGATTACACAAAATTACAAACTAATGGAGCCTATATGTTGACTCCATTTTCACGCGAAGTATGGTGTCCACAAACACTTTCATTTTGCAACTTACATGCATAAAACTACTCTCTCTCTCAAGTGTTCTTCCTTTGTTCTAAGTGTTCTTCATCATCTTCATCAAAATATAGCTCAATCTAGTTCATAAATCCATACATAAACCAAGATATAAAACAACTACTCAAGAACACACCAGCTACACTTCCAAGTTTGCTAGCTTACTTTCAATCTTGCAAATCCATTTCAAGTGATCTTCCAACCTCAAGAAATCTTTCTTATTTATAGTAAGATACATCTCTAATTAAAGGTAGTACTCATATTCAAACTTTAATTCAATTTCTATAACTATAACAATCTTATTTTGAGAGGAAATTTTACTTGAACTTGTTTTCGTGTCATGATTTTGCTTCAAGAACTTTCAAGCCATCCAAGGATCCTTTGAAGCTAGATCTATTTTTATCATTTCCAGTAGTTTTATCCACAAAACCTGAGGTAGTAATGATGTTCATAACATCATTCGATTCATATATATAAAACTACCTTATTCGAAGGTTTAAACTTGTAATCACTAGAACATAGTTTAGTAGATTCTAAACTTGTTCGCAAACAAAAGTTAATCCTTCTAATTTGAATTTTAAAATCAACTACACACATGTTCTATATCTATATGATATGCTAACTTAATGTTTTAAAACCTGAAAACACGAAAAACACCGTAAAACCGGATATACACCGTCGTAGTAACACCGCAGGCTGTTTTGGGTTAGTTAATTAAAAACTATGATAAAATTTGATTTAAAAGTTGTTCTTCTAGGAAAATGATTTTTCTTATGAACATGAAACTATATTCAAAAATCATGGTTAAACTCAAAGTGGAAGTATGTTTTCCAAAATGGTCATCTAGACGTCGTTCTTTCGACAGAAATGACTACCTTTACAAAAACATCTTGTAACCTATATTTGTGACTATAAACTTATACTTTTTCTATTTAGATTCATATACTTAAGTTCATTATGAAACCATAGCAACTTGAATCACTCAAAACGGATTTAAAACGAAGAAGTTATGCGTAAAACAAGATTGGATAATTTTTTCTTGTTGTAGCTACGTGAAAATTGGTAACAAATCTATATTAATCATATCCTAGCTAACTCATATTGTATTATACATGTATTCTAATATATTATATAATCTTGGGATACCATAGACACGAATGCAATGTTTTGACATATCATATCGACCCATCTATATATATATTTCGGAACAACCATAGACACTCTATATCCAGTAATGTTGGAGTTAGCTATATAGGGTTGAGGTTGATTCTAAAATATTATATATAATTTGAGTTGTGATCTAGCCTGAGGCTTGTATACATGAGGTCGTGGATTGATTCAAGATAATATATATCGATTTATTTTTGTACATCTAACTGTGGACAACTAGTTGTAGGTTACTAACGAGGACAGCTGACTTAATAAACTTAAAACAGTAAAACGTATTAAAAATGTTGTAAATATATTTTGAACATACTTTGATATATATGTACATATTTGTTATAGGTTCGTGAATCAACCAGTGGCCAAGTCTTACTTCCCGACGAAGTAAAAATATGTGAAAGTGAGTTATAGTCCTACTTTTAAAATCTAATATTTTTGGGATGAGAATACATGCAGCTTTATAAATGTTTTACAAAATAGACACAAGTACATGAAACTACTTTCTATGGTTGAACGATCGAAGCCGAATATGCCCCTTTTTACTTGGTAACCTAAGAATTAGTAAACCAATCTACTAATTGACCCGAATCCTAAAGATAGATCTATTGGGCCCAACAAACCCCATATGTTGTAGCGGATGCTTTAGTATTTCGATATTGTTTTATCATGTCCGATGGATGTCCCGAAATGATAACGGATATTCTTATATGCATCTTGTTAATGTCAGTTACCAGGTGTTCAAACCATATGAATGATTTTTATCTCTATGTATGGGATGTATATTGAAATATGAAATCTTGTGGTCTATTATTATGATTTGTTAATATATAGGTTAAACCTATAACTCACCAACATTTTTTGTTGATGTTTTAAGCATGTTTATTCTCAGGTGATTATTAAGAGCTTCTGCTGTTGCATACTAAAACAAGGACAAGATTTGGAGTCCTTGCTTGTATGATATTGTGTAAAAACTACATTCAAGAAACTTATTTTTGATGTAATATATTCTTATTGTAAACCATTATGTAATGGTCGTGTGTAAACGGTATATTTTAGATTATCATTAGTTGATAATCTACGTAATGCTTTTTAAACCTTTATCGATAAAATAAAGGTTATGGTTGTTTTAAAAATGAATGCAGTCTTTGAAAAACGTCTCATATAGAGGTCAAAACCTCACGATGAAATCAATTAATATGGAACGTTTATAATCAATATGAACGGGACATTTCAAATAAAGTCTCTCTCTATGACACTACTTTAGAGAGAGGTGATCATTTTACAAAAATTATAGCTTTCCTTCAGAGATCAAGGATACACACTGCTATTTCTACTCCATGCACGTCATACTACAGCCATCAGAGGGAATTCTGGAGAAATGCTATACTGGATGTATCAGAAGATGATGCTAAGATTGTTAGTGAGGTTCAAGGGCATGAGATCATTGTTTCTAAGATAGTGATAAGAAGAATTTTGGGTTTTAATGACGGGAACTGCTCTCACATGACGATCAGTCGAGAAAGAATTCATGGTTGCTTCAAGAGATGTGCTTATTCTGGGTATATTGCTGGCAAATCTGAACTGATGAAGACGCTTCTGCCTCCACAGTTTAGATATCTTGCTCATGTGATTATGCACTGCTTGAGTGGACACAAATCAGGTTTTAATAAGTTAAATGAAAAAGTGCAGAGTATATTTGTGGCACTTATCCTAAAGGCTCCATACGATTTCTCAGGATTTGTCTTACAGTACTTCAAAGAGAATCTTTTCAGTTCTACTCAGAGATATCTCATTTATGCCCGTTTTCTTCAATTGATCATTAATGACGTTGCACCTGATCTACCTAAGCTTGAAGAGGATATTATTCACCTTAAGCCAATGAATCCGATAACTTTTCGGAGAATGGAGGAGACAAGAAATGAGGGTTTTAAACCTGACTTTAGCAGAAAGCTTATTTGTCATCTTGCCAAGGAGAATTATTGATGTCCAGCAGGTAATGCTTGGAGGAATGAGAATTCAGACTCTGAATATGAAGTTTCTGATAAGGAAGGTGAGGGTGATAATCAACGAGCTACGGAGAAGTTAAAGAAGAAAGTGTTGGCGATTAAGAGTGAAAATAAGGAGAAGTTGAAGGATTTGAACAATAAGATCGAATCGATTACCTCTGGTAAAACTAAGTTGATTAAGGAGAGAGGAGAAGAATTTTCTTCTGATTTGGTTGGTGATGACGAGAAAGATGATGAAGAAGATGCTAGAACTGGAGGACCCTCTTTTGAGATACCGTTAGTGATACCTATTCGAAGCTTTAATGAATACGGTGAGGTCTTTACTGCTGAATATTATATGAATTATTCAAATGTTTTTAATGATGCAGAAAAGGGGGACGTTCCACCAAGTGATTTTCCGATGGAACAGCTTGTTGCTCTGGCATACGATAGCGAAAACGATACAGAGGATGCATAGACAGTTGAAGCTGAGAACAAGGCTCCACAAGAAGAGGCATTTGCAAGTATCCCTCCCGAATCAATCCAAAATATCAACTTGAGTGATTTCGATAATTTATTTGTTGATGAGAAGAGTGAAGATTATGTTGGTAAGGATAATATAAAAGAGGATGTGATTGTTGAATCCGAGGACGAATTGGTAACAGAATTTGATGAAGAAGAAGAAGAAGTTGAGATTGTTATGCCTTCGCTTGAGCCATACTCAAATCCGTCACTCAACACATTAAGTGACTTTTTCAATTTGGATAGTGATGTGAAAAGAAAGAAATTAGATGATTTAGAACAAGCGAGGAAGGTATACAAAGAACAAGTGAAAGAAGTAGATGTTTTAATTGAAAAGAACAAGAAAATCCGACATGAGAAACTGCTCATTGAAAAAGAAAGAAAAGAGTTTGAGCTGAAGAAGAAGAAACTCCGAGCCGAGCAAGCTAAAGCCAAGGCATGGAATGAGATTAATGAATGGTTCAAACGTGATAGGGTTAAAGTAAACAGAAATGTTGAAGAAGACAAGATCCATCAGAGTTGGTGGAAATAGAACGTCGTTAACCCTGATCAGTTGAAAAATCCAGAACTCGAGCCGAAGTTTGCTAGTTTCTACGAAAGGGGAAAGAGAACCAAGAAGTATTCCAAGGGTAAAATACTAAGCTGGGGTTACTTCAAGGAGCTCAATTGTTTCGCAATCAAGAAGGAAGGGAGAGTTGATTACATGGCACGTCCTAGTCACTTCAAAACTCTACCGTACTTCGAGATCATGCAACTTGCTAAGCTGAAGATGTTGAACGCTGAAGATTGTGACCTTTCCAGGTAGTTTCAGAGAAAACTCAGATATGAGTATAAGACAGGGAAATGGGACATCTTTAAGTCGACAGCCGCCAGGTTTTCCATGCACCCAACAAAGAGAAATTCTAAAGGTGGACCTGTAAGCGTTGTTAAGTTCCGTCCAGCCAAGTACATGAAGCAATCTCCACTGATGCCCTTACCCAAGGATATATGCAAAAACTTCAGATGGTGGTTCTATGATGAGTTGTCAGAAGAAGCAGTGATCTTAACTGCAATTGAAAAGGAAGATGGAAGCATACAGTTCGATAATGTGAAGATTTTAGATCCTATGTGGCTAAGGAACTTATCGATATTTGATGTGGAGACACTTCACCGCCATCACATTACGTTTAGAGATGATCGAAAAGAGGAAGCTATGAAATATCAACGTGTGATCGATGTCTACTATGCATACCTCTACAGAAACAGTGATGCTTAAAGCTCAAACCAAGTTCAAGCCAGCTGATCTATGTCGGATACTGTGTTGCTAGTTTGAAATTTTTGTTTTGATGATGTATTTATGCGAGAGAGAGAATCTGGATATGTACTTGATGTTAAATTGATGTTACTTTTGGACTTATATGTATTGCATGGACGTTTACTTTATTGTAATCGATGGTCTAGGTCCTAGGGGGAGTTGTTGATGCATTTTATGTAAGTCCCTAGACATCTAACCCACGTCTATTGCAGGTACTTCAGTTTATGGGCTACCATGATCGCTCGTTATTATCCTATATATGTTTATATGTGGTTACAGGTATTGCAGGAAAACGAAAAGGATAGGTTGACATTGCTAGACTCTGTCACACGTACGAGTGAAGTCTCACTCATACAGGTGACAAGCTCATACGCACGGTTGAGCTGAGCTGAGTTATAAATCTAATCTGACTAAACATACATGAGTGAGTGATCACCCGTACGGCTAAGGTTGATCACTCGTACGAGTGATAGCTGGTACGTGCGGTTGATTCATCAGCAGGGGTATATAATATGTTATGTTCTTCATTTTAGGTTAAGCCTCTCACACACACACATCACTAAGATCTGGTAACCCTAATCCGTTTCTCTCTCAACCCAAATCACTCCTGTAGTGAATAATAGCTCTAGGCATTAATCTAATCACATAATCCTTGTTGTGGTTTGACTAATTTAATCCCAAAAAGCTCCTAATATTCACTAGTTATGGTTTGATTCACTAATTGCGCCTTTGTGTGAATTAAACCTGTTGATTTCGAAGTTCCTAGTCATGTTTCATCAAGGTGAATAATAGCTCTAGGTGTTAATCTAATCACACATCCATTGTTGTGGTTTGACTAAATTAATCCCAAAAAGCACAATATTCACTAGAATGGTTTGATTCACTAATTCCGCATTTGTGTGAATTAAACCTGTTGATTTAGAAGTTCCTAGTCATGTTTCATCACTGGTATCAGAGCATTGGTTGTGATTTCAACATCATCTAGTGATTTTTGGTGATTAAAGAGTTTGTTATTTTGGGTTTTTGAGTTTAGAGTGATTTTGATCAAAAAGGAATCATTTTTACGTGTGTAATTTTGATTAGAGAGTGTGTGTATGTTAGTTTAGTGCTAATCCAGCTTGTGGACGAACAAATTGAGGTTTAACATCAATTTCTAGGGTTTTTGAGTGAATTAGGTTGAACAGCAACCCACACGAGTGGGGAAATGAAATTTGCTCACTCGCGCGGTTGACAGAGCGGTTGACATCACTCGTGAACTCACACGCACGGTTTAGCATAACCTTGTTAGGTTAAGTGACTACAGTCTGATCACACGAGTGATCATACGATTGACTGTGACACGTACGAGTAATAATACGGTTGATCCTTACTCGCACGTCTGAGACTTTGTGATTGGTTCTTTTGTTTAAGTTGTGACACGTACGATTAAGTAGTGACACTTACGCTTGAGTTTGTGACACGTACGTTTGAGATTGTCACTCGTGCGATTGATATCCTGAACCGCATGGTTTACCTTTTGGTAAATCTTTCAAGATGTTTAATTCAAACGATTACGCGTTAGCTGCACCGTTAGTTCAGAGTATTACGAATATGACTCAAAGATTACTCCTTGCTGAGAGTGAATCCGGAAGTGGTACGAAATGTCCGAGATTAATGAATATGGATAATTATTCTACTTGGAAGTCGAGATTTAAGATTTGGTCTGATGGTCAGGACACGAAGCTTTGGAAGTACATTGAAACCGAATTTCGATGGCCACGTTCACCAGTTACAAATGAACTGTATACGTTGCATAACATGCCTTCGGAAGAACGTGAAGAGTATAAATTGGAGAAAAAGATGTACTGTAACTTGAAAAGTGCTCATGATGGTCTGATTTTCCATCAATTTATGTGTCATGATAACTCATTCAAGATATGAGAAGCACTTCATACTTTCAATGAAGGAAATACATCTTACAGAACTAGAAAAGATTTAGAGTTGAAAGCTGGGTTTGATCATTTTCACTGGCAAGTCGGAGAATCTATTACGGAATTGGTTGAAAGATATTGTCACTTGCTAGCTGAACTACACAAGCATGATGTGACCATTGCTGAAAAAGATAAAGTAACGTGTCTAGCTGGAGCATTACCATTAGAATGGAATGGTTTCGTATTAACTATGAAAATTAGTAGGGAACTTGCTACTGCTACAGTGAACTCATTTATCGCAAGACTTCAAGAAGAAGAGTTAGAGTTGTTAAATAAAGTTAAAAGATCTAAACAAGTTCAAGACACCAAAATGTATTTTCCAAATGGTTATACACCACCAAAATCAGCTCATGCTCCATTTCAAACAGCTTTTGCTACAAACAATCCGAATATGTATGGTTTGAATGTTAGCAGTACACCTATTCAACAACCTTCGTATCCACCACAACTTCTAATACTACAGAGTCATCTACACCGACTGCATCAGATGTTCTATCTGCACTTAAGATCGAGAACATAAGGAAAGCTGGGAAAGAAAAGATTAGCGAAGATATAGCCTTACTATCAAGCCTTGTTAATTCCTACGATAGTTATCTTGATGGTTGTGTGGGTAACATTCATCTAACAACTGAAGATTATCATCAACTTGATAAAGATGAATCAGAAATGATGGATATTTTGTGGGGTATGACAAATCTTGTGAGAAGAGCAAGAGATTACGAAGAGCGAACTGGAAAACCGATCAGTCTGACCAAAGATACAAAACTGGGATTTGATATGAATACTGTTACTTGTTACAACTGTGGAGAATTAGGTCATTTTTCAAGACATTGTACAAAACAGAAGAAGCAGGGTAATCCTAATTCGTTTAAGAATCAGAACTACAGTTCTCAGAGTCAAACAACTAAGCGTGAGATTTACATTACTGATAAAGTAAATGAACCAGAAACAGGTGAGACTCCTAACAAAGCTTTGGTTGTCATTCATGGAGATGATGATGATTGGTCTATCAAATTGAATGTATATGATCAACAACCTAAAGCTAACATGGCCAAGATCACTGAAATTGAAGAAAAGTGTGTCACTAATCGAAATTTAATTGAAAAGCTGACTGCTTGTGCAGAAAGAGCTGAAGAATTGTCTTGAACCATTCGAAAGAAGAAGATTCAGAATCCAGTTAAAGACAAATTCAAGAAGGCACGTGATTCAGTTCCTCGCACTCCTGAATCTGGAAGTGTTTCACCAACATCGTCAGAGGACTACTACTACAACAGTTGGAAGGATAGATATGGTGATACATCAGTGTTTGAAGACAGTCTAGAAGCTGATCAAAGTGAAGAAACATTGGTTGATGCTGACAAGGAACTAGACAAATGGGGTAGAATGATTGCCGAAGAGTTGGAAATGTTAGTTCTCATGGGTGAAGGTTCAGATCTTGAGAGTGTAAATTCAGAAGATAATGATTCAGATGAAATCTCTGATTCAGAAGTTGAAGTTAAAGCTGATCATACTGGACTTGATCAGATTGATTTTGATGCACTGAACAAGTAGCAGTAGATTTACTAAAGATGTGCTTATCAAAAAATGATCTTAAGAAGGTCACCGGGTTAACAAAAGCTAAGGATATTTGGGACACACTTGAACTGATTCATTTGGGAAAAGATGCTGATACTTCAAGATTTCTTACAGATTCATCAGAAATAGAAGATGAGCTCGATGATGGGAAGAAGACAGATTACTTTGCATTTATGGCTGAGACTTCTTCATCAAATAACGCTCAACAGGTATCTTCCGATCCATCTACTGATAATGAATGTGTTAAATGTGCTGAATCTAAAGTAACCATAGATAATTTAACAAAGGCTTATGCGGAGATGAAAGAAAAATGGCACCTAAACCATGTGACCACTAAAGTTGAAAACGAGTTGAAAGAGCAGATCAAAGTTTATAAAAAACAACTTCATGATCTTAAATGTTATAACTTTGACATAAATCAAGCTTTAATTAAACGTGTTGACATAATTAATGAACTAAAGAAAGAAAATGAATGCGTTAAAGTTGATTTAGAAGAATTTCAATTAAAATGAAATGTTGGGCAAGTGCGTCACAGTGGAATGCATTAATAGTGGAAATTAATGACACCAAGGGCAAGGGTATTGTATATAAGTCTGCATCTCCTCCTTTTCAGAACACATTTGTTAATGCAAACGTAGTTTACGGTCGACCAGAAGACTGTATTCCTCCTAGTTATGAAGAATACGTTGAAAAGAATAAAAAGTGTAGCTCAACTAAGAATACAACTTCTGATGACACTGCTGAAGGTGCTCTAGATCATGAGGAAGATAGGAAAACTGGTTTAGGAGATAACTCTAAGATAAGTAGGGTTAGAACACCAAAAAGTCCTGTTAAAATTTTAAGAAATCCTAGATTTGCTGACAGACCTATTCCTCCTGTTACCCCTAAGCCTGTTTCAAAAGATAAACCAAATGATTCTCTTGTGTTCGTAAGAAAACAAGATCCTTCATCTTCAAACTCTAATAACGTGTATGAACTTAGAGGACACAGAGAGTTTCATCAATGTTTTAATTGTGCTGTCTTTAGACACATTGCTGCTTATTGTTCTAGAAGAGTTCGTTCCACTAGACATAAGATTGACTTGTCACATGATAACTTTAGATCATCTTATTCTCATAGAACAAACTTACCATTAAGTAATGAACGTCATGATAAGAGGTTTAAGATAAATGTTGTTTATGAAGATCCTAAGAGAAAGAATTTAAATAGATCTGTGTCATATATATATAATTTTATTTGAAATATTATATGATTTAATTGTTGGAAATAAATATATAAAATAATATCAGTATATTTAAAATTATTAATTTAATATACAATATATAGATATGCATATAATTTAATATACTTATATATATATATATATATATATATATATATATATATATATATATATATATATATATATATATATGTGTATATTATAAAATGAAATAATATATATTGTAATTGTTATAATCAATGTTGAACAATAATAATAATATATAATAATTATTATTTAAAGAGTATATATATATATATATATATATATATATATATATATATATATATATATATATATATATATATATATATATATATATATATATATATATATATATATATATATATATATAAGTATATAGAATATATATTTCGTGATTTTGAAGTTATTTAATAAACGACGGTGACGCTCAATTGTCATTCGATAGATAGTAAACGAGTTAAAAAAGGAAGTTATGTGATTTTAAAATAAACGGTGATTCGAAAATGAGTTTTATAAATTATAGGCTTAGTAAAAATGTATTTAGGAGCTATTTATTAAATTTTAAAACTATTTATATTTTACCTTGGATCGAGCACGGATGGTTGGTTAAATTTATATTTAATAATTAATGATTGTTAATATAAAATTTCGTGATATTTTCTGAGAACTTTTATTCGCCACTGATTGACAACAGAGAACGAATTTCAGCCCGAGAAGGAAATAGTAGATGACGGCTAACTTAATCACATGTTTTAATTTACAATCAATATTATATCAATTACTATTCTTGATTAAGTTTTACTAATACTGATTGTGATTATGATTACTCAATTAATTATTCTCACTATCTATCAATTACTATCAAATACGTCACAAAAGTTTAATTAGGATCATGTTTTCTTTTTCATTCCACTGACACGAAATTACTTATATAATTTATACATATATTACATCCATCTATTATGTAGGCTACTTTTGAATCACGGGTTTTTGTTATTTTATGACCAAGTTCACTAGGGGAAATAACTTGTTTCAATCTCTATTAATATTCCCTATCATAATATATTTCTGGCCACCACCACTTCAATTATATAAATCCATCTTCCTAATAGTGTACTCATATTATTATTTCAAGATCATCGAATTATTGTGGTTGATTGAAGAATATATATTATATACAATACATACATCCACAAGAGACCACTTGACTTTACTTTATCTGTTTCCTTTCCCTTTCCCTTTCCATCTATCTAATCTACCTCATATATGATATTATGAGATTTTCTGTTCCTTTCCCTTTCCATCTATCTAATCTAACTCATATATGATACATATATTTACATACATAAAAACTTATATTCACGTACAAAAACAAGAACTCAAACCCTTTCACCTTCATCACTTTCATGGATTCACCATCACCACCAACACAACATCAACTACTCATGTCTGATGCCAACTTTCAGCTTGTAAACCGGCCACCACACAGTTCCACCTCATTGTTTTCTGTTGTGCTGTCCTAGACCCATATCACCACCTCCATTAAACCTTCATCCTCCATCATTAATGACTTGTAAGATAATATTCCTGTTCTTCTTCATACTGCAGCAGAAGTAAGTAAAGTTAAAATACAAACCCAATCTTTATTAATTAATTTAGTATGAAACATTATGTTTGTATTTTGATTCATTACCTACTTGAGCCACACTAATCCAACACCCGTTATCAACCGAAACCAACACAACTGCAAAGCTCAAGATCATTTAGTTGCTGCTAATGATGCTACTGATACACTACAATTCTGTTTCTACTCATTTTCCTTCGTGAACTACTGCAATCTATTTTCTGTTTCAAATGCCATAGACAATAACAAACTCACCTTTTTCTCCTTCTTCAACCTAAAGCCACAACAAAACCACAACCATAACCCATTTCCATTCTAGTTGTCGTCTGTTTCTTTACTGGTGAATAACACGACAACAATCGACCGCTAACTGTTTATGCTTAAAAGCTGCTTTTCTATTTTGTCATTAACAACCCGCCACCTGACAGCACTTTAAACAACCACGATCAATCCATTAAAACTACTGCTGTAATTACTGCTATACGTGACTGTTTTGATGTCAATCCTCAAAAGAAAACCAAACCTGACCATAGATGTTAGACTGTCTTTATGCTACTGCTTGAAATTTCTGTTTTGATTTCTATTAAAAAGAAGATGAAGAAATTAAGAGAATTTAATGAACCAATTATCTATTTCACCAATTAAGAAACCGATTACCTGATCGATTGATGATTGATGATGAAGAATCGATGACCTGCTATTCATTGGTGATTGCTACTTGATGGATTAGATTGATGATGATGATGACGAGTTAAACAGAGATGACGAACGATGATGGTGATGATGATAAATTGATGATGATTAGATTGATGATGATGATACAAGATGAATATGAAGATGAACCGAAACCCTATTATTTATTTTTTTCCCCTTTCGACTGATATCTCGTGAATCTTTCTGGACACCGAATTCCTTTTGTTTTGTTTATTTGGGACGTGGCTATTGTAATATCCATCAGGCCACTATTGGGCCAAGATCCCCATTTAATTTTTTTTGTTTTAAACAAAGCCCAAACCCCCACTCATGTAAACGATTTCGGTTTGCATTTGTGCAATACATTCTGTTTGTTCTTTTATAATAAGAGATGAGTTGATCAAAATGATGATAAGGAGATCGTGATGATGTCTTGATGTTATTGTGATAAAAAGACGATTAAGATATTTATTATGATATCATGTTATATAAAATGATACATGATATTAATAATGGTTTGATGAGTGATCCGTGATGAACGAAGTCGATGATAATAATGGTTAGGGTTGTTGATGTTTAAAAAGATGATACAGAAAATAATAAAATGAAAATGATGATGAGGGATAGTTTGGGTGTGGATTTGGAGAAGAAAATGGAAACTGAAATATACGGATTAAGTAAAAGGTTTGAGTGAGTATAATTAGAAAAACTGGATAGCTCAGGTGGTTATGGATGTTATCGGGATAGAGGGAGGTCGCGGGTTCAAACTCGGACTTGTGCATTTTATTTAAGGGCTACTTCTTTGAGGTAGTTATCTATTTATTTATTAGTATTATTTATTTATTATTATCATTATCATTATTATTATTATTATTATTATTATTATTATTATTATTATTATTATTATTATTATTATTATTATTATCATTTTTATTAAAAACTATCGTTTTTATTAAAAGTATCATTTTTATTATTATTATCATTATTAGAAAGATTATCATTTTTATCAAAATTATTATTATTATTATTATCATTATTATTATTTTGACATTAATATTATTAATTTTATATTATTATTATTATTATTATTATTATTATTATTATTATTATTATTATTATTATTATTATTATTATTATTATTATTATTATTATTATTTATACTAGTATCAATATTATTATCATAATAACTATTATTATTATTATTGTAAAATAAAACAACTTTTTATTTATTATTATTATCAATATTATTTTATCAAATAACTATTAATAATATATGAAAATTTGTTCGATTACAATAATGTGTGTTAATATATATAAATGATACAGTTTCGTGAATTCGAGGCCAATCCTGCATTGTTCAGTATCATCGTATGTATATTTTTACTACAAAATATTGTATTGTGAGTTTCATTTGCTCCATTTTTAAATGCTTTTACAATATATATTTTTGGGACTGAGAATACATGCACTGCTTTTATAACTGTTTTACAAAATAGATACAAGTAATTGAAACTACATTCTATGGTTGAATCGTTATACCGGATATCGCCCTTGTTGAACTTGGTAACCTAAGAATTGGTGTTTATTATAATTGCCACCAATTGATGTGAATCCTAAATATAGATCTATGGGCTTTGACACGCCCCAGTCAGAGAATTTGAACTGCTTTAGTACTTCGATGTTTATATATGGGGATATTCTAGATGCATTTTGTTAATGTCAGTTACCAGGTGTTCAATCCATATGAATGATTTTTAACACTTGCGAGTGTATGATTATTGAATAAAGGAAATCTTGTGGTCTATTAAAATTATGGAAATGATTGATTATGATAAACTAATGAACTTACCAACCTTTTGGTTGACACTTTAAAGCATGTTTATTCTCAGGTATGAAAGAAATCTTCCGCTGTGCATTTGCTCATTTTAAAGATATTACTTGGAATCATTCATGACATATTTTAAAAGACGTTGCATTCGAGTCGTTGAGTTCATCAAGATTATTATTAAGTCAATTATAGTTGGATATATTATGAAATGGTATGCATGCCGTCAACTTTCGATGTAATGAAAGTTTGTCTTTTAAAAACGAATGCAATGTTTGTAAAATGTATCATATAGAGGTCAAGTACCTCGCGATGTAACCAAATGTAATGTATTCGTCCAGATAGATTAGGACGGGTCACGACATGTGGTATCAGAGCGGTGGTCTTAGCAAACTAGGTCTGCATTAGTGTGTCTAACTGATAGTCATTAGGATGCATTAGTGAGTCTAGACTTTGACCGTGTCTGCATGTCAAAAGTTTTGCTTATCAGTTTTGTCGGAAATTACCTGCTTATCATTATTAATCTAGACACATCTTATTGCATTGATTGCATGAATAGTGTATAGACAAAATTCATATCTTAGCATATCTGCTAATTCATATCTTAGCGTCTATGTACAGTAAAATTTGCCTGACATATCCCGTAAATTTCTCCGTAATCTACGAAACCTTTTACTCAATATATATAGATATTCTATGTAAGTAGTGAAAGGACCCGTTCATATACATTATAAACGATTCACAATAGTTGATTACATTGCGAGGTATTTGACCTCTATATGATACATTTTACAAACATTGCATTCGTTTTTAAAAGACAATCTTTCTTTACATCGAAAATTGACAGGCATGCATACCATTTCATAATATCCACTATCCAACTATAAATTGATTTAATAATAATCTTTGATGAACTCAATGACTCGAATGCAACGTTCTTCGAAATATGCTATGAAAGACTCCAAGTAATATCTTTAAAATGAGCAAATGCACAGCGGAAGATTTCTTTAACACCTGAGAATAAACATGCTTTAAAGTGTCAACCAAAAGGTTGGTGAGTTCATTAGTTTATCATAATCATTTATTTCCATCATTTTAATAGACCATAAGAATTTCATTTCCAGTTCTCATAAATATACGTCCCATGCATAGAGACAAAAATAATCATTCATATGGTGAACACCTGGTAACCGACATTAACTAGATACATATAAGAATATCCCCTATCATTCCGGGATCCTCCTTCGGACATGATATAAATTTCGAAGTACTAAAGCATCCGGTACTTTGGATGGGGTTTGTTAGGCCCAATAGATCTATCTTTAGGATTCGCGTCAATTGGGGTGTCTGTTCCCTAATTCTTAGATTACCAGACTTAATAAAAAGAGGCATATTCGATTTCGATAATTCAACCATATAATGTAGTTTCAATTACTTGTGTCTATTTCGTAAAACATTTATAAAAATTGCGCATGTATTCTCAGCCCAAAAATATAAAGGGTAAAAAGGCAAATGAAATAAACTCACCATACTGTATTTCGTAGTAAAAATACATATAACGTCATTGAACAAGTGCAAGGTTGGCCTCGGATTCACGAACCTAAATTAATTATATATATTTATGTGTTGGTCAATATTTGTCTAACAAATTAGGTCAAGTCATAGTGTACCACAATCCTAATGCTCGAGACTAATATGCAAAAGTCAACAAAAGTAAATTTGACTCAAAATAATTTCCAAAAATCTATACATGATTAATATATAGTTTAAATATCGTTGTTTTATATTTTTAAATTTTTTTAAAAGATTTATTAGAGTAAATAATATAATTTATTTATTAATAAATAAATAAAATTTTATATTACATTTATATAATAAAATATACTTTTATATATATTAAGTAATAAAATTTATAGGGTTCATTTAATATCATAAAGATAATATGATAGGTATTATTAAAGTAAGTTATTACACGTAGTAAAATATGTTTGTATCACATATTTATTTGATAAAATAATATCTATAATGATAGTAAGTAAAAGTTGTATTATTTTGTAATAATAATTATTATTATAAAAATATCAATATTTATAATTACTAAGATGACATTAGATAAAACGATAATTCTAATTATGATAACTTTAATATTTACGATAATTTTTAATATTATCTTTAAAATAATAATTCTATTTAAAATAATAATAATAATGATATTTTATAGTAACAATGACATTTCTATTAAAATGATAATTTTTGTTAAAATGATAGTTTTAATACTAACGATACTTTTAATAATAATAGAAATGATAAAAATAATAAGAACGATAATTTTATCTAAATCAATATCTTATAATATTTTAATTTCATCATGATACTCTTACCCATTATTTCCTAATCATTTCGTTTAATAGCTTTTAATCGTCTTTTATATCGTGTTCATAATAATGATAATAATAGTAATCAAAATAATTAGGTGTTACAAATATTTGTTTTAATTACACTAATATTAATAATGATAGTTAATATAACATTATTAACGATAATACTAATAATTATCTTAATGATAATATAGTAATAATAATAATAACAATAACAATAACCATTTTTAAATAATGATATATATATTAATAATGATAATAATAATAATAATAATAATAATAATAATAATACCAATAATAATAATAATAATAATAATACTAATTATAACTTTAACGATAATAACGATAGTAATAATAAAAAAAATAACAATTTTTAATGATAAATCCCTTTTATTGATAAAGATAATAATAATGATAATAATAAGATAAAGCTAGAACGACGATAAAAACGACGATAATAATAATCATTTTTAATAAAAATATCAAAAATTCAATTGATTATAACTTCTAATCCGTTCATCGAAACCATTCGATATCTAAAGGAAAAGTTCTTTATTTTTCGCTAGCTTTCCAAGGACATGCATATCTTATACCTTATCTCAACCGCAAGTGTAACTAATTCAACATTCAACCTAACCTGTCTAAGGGCAATATCAAAAGTACAAGCATGCATAATCCTAAATACTCGAGCACTAGTTAGGGATACACTATTAGTATGTAAAAGTTAAATTATGAGTACTCACGTATCAATATTGAGATTCAATATTGCAGGAAAGGTACGTAGACGCAACGGAAATGATAAACACTATATTGACCTCATGAGCATACCCATGAACCATACTCAATCACCTCCATAGCTATAACCCATAATTTCCTTAATCCTATCCCACTCGAAAAACAATTTCGAAATCACTCGGACAGCACTCCGTCGTAATATTTTATGTATACTAATAATATCTTGAAATAATACGGAGTAAATATATATATGTAAATCGATTGAGAGAGTTTAGAGAAAAATATTTTCAAGTTTCTATGAAATAATGAAACCTATTGAATTCTATTTATAATAGATTTTTGAATTATTAAAGTGAATTATTAAAGTGAATTATTAAAGTATGAATTATTAAAGTGAATTATTAAAGTATGAATTATTAAAGTGAATTATTAAAGTATGAATTATTAAAGTGAATTATTAAAGTATGAATTATTAAAGTGAATTATTAAAGTTAAAGTAAAGTAAAAATAAAGTAAAGGTAAAGTTTAAGTATAGTAAAAGTATAAAACTATGTACATATAATACGCGTATAAATATATATAATATTAATTTAAATCGTTATATATATATAAAATAAAATATAAATATCGTTATCTTTATCATACTAGTTAAGTAATGAGTTGTCAAAAGTGGTTCTAGATATTTATAAAAGTTATATACGTTTTAATAATAAAGTTCTTTTTAAACTGAAAACGTTTTTGTACGTTTGAAACTAAATAGATCAATCGAGTCTTTATGAGATTCAATCTTCCACTTTCCTTTGTCTAGTTCTCAATGATTGACAGTTTGTTCTTATTTATAAATCACTTTACCATTTTCCGAATATTGTTAAAATGGAAAGATTTCTCAAATCAATGTGGGCCTTTCAACAGAGACTCGTAATCATAATTCAATATATCTGATAATTCAATCATTTGATCTTATTTTCTAATTCCATTGATAAACATTTTGAAATAGATACAATCATATAAAGTATTTAATCTAATATTTTGTTTACGTTTCAAGTTATAATATATATACACATATACATATATAATCATATTCGTTTAATGGTTCGTGAATCATTGGAACTTGGTCGAGGTTGAATGAATGTATGAACATAGTTTAAAATTCTTCAAATTTAACTTAACAAATATTGCTTATCGTGTCGGAAACATATAAAGATTAAAGTTTAAATTTGGTTGGAAATTTCCGGGTTGTCACAGTACCTACCCGTTAAAGAAATTTCGTCCCGAAATTTGAGTGGAAAGGTCGTGAATGATAATAAGTATGTTTTCATGATGCATACGGGCTAAAAATTAGAGTTTTATCATCAGCGAATAATTTGGATAAACAATCCATTTATATGAAGAGTACGAATGAAGCTAACATAGAAGAGTGAAATGAGTAAGTGTAGATTCATCTTATCATTTGACGTAGATATGATTGATTCCCAGATTTCAAGGAATTTGAAGAAAATCTTCTTAATAAGATTTGACTCTCCGGTAATCATGGGAATTAGGATCCGCTTTAAATGTGATCGTCCATTTTAATTGTTATGTCGGAGATTTTCTTATAAATTCACCTCCTTCATTTCCTTACAACTCACACCTTCTATTGATGCATTTTATGCAAGTCCCTAGACATCTACCCACGTCCATTGCAGGTACAACAGTTTACAGGCCACCATTATTGCTCGTTATTATCCTATAGGTGTTTGTATGTGGTTACAGGAACTGCAGGAACGAGATTTAGATGTTTGACTATGTTAGACTTAGTTAGACGTACGAGTGAAGCCTCACTAGTACGGCTGACAGGCTCATACGCACGGTTGATGCTGAGCTAAGTCACAATTACAACCTAAATGAGAAGACACGAGTGAGTGATCACCAGTACGGCTGATGAAGCCAACTCGTACGTGTGCTGAATGAATCGTATGGGTGAGTCAACATCAGGGTTATATAAAGTCTTATGTTCTTCATTTTAGGTTAAGCCTCTCATTTGTTACACACACTCAGATCTAGTGAGCTCCTCCAATTTTCTCTCAGTCCAAATCACCCAGGTGGTGAATAATAGCTCTAGGTGTTGATCTAATCACACTTGATTTAGTTGTGGTTTGACTAAATTAATAAAAAAAAAACTTAACCTATTCACTAGAGGGTTTGATTCACTTATTCCGCCATTGTGTGAGTTAAATCTGTTGATTTCTAAGTTCCTAGTCATGTTTCATCACCTTCTATTCTTTCCCCCTCAACTCATATTTTAAAGTATTCATCAATATGCTCCATCCAGTTCTGATTCTCGATATACTTCTAACTTTCATATCGGTCATTCTTCTTTTTCATCTACCGCCGGAAGAATCTATTTACTTCTACTATACTCTTGGGTTTATAGTGTTTCTAGTTCTCCCGTGTCTTTATATTGCTATATGCATCGATATATATGGTTTATAATTTCTGGTTTGTCGTTGGGATTTATATGTTCCCTTATATTTCAAAGTATCTGCTTCTGTCTTCTATAATCATTATCATTCACAGTTAATGCTCTCTTTTATTTGCTGCAATTTATACCCCAATTTCTATTTCGGAGTTTTGTCCTTTCGTTTCTTCTTCTTGCGATTAAGCACCGCTTGTAATGGTCCAGAATTCACAGATATGAATTTCGGAATGAACATTGTTAATGTTCTAGGAAGGAAATTGTGATGGCACGATCTTGACTTGTCAAATTACTAGAATACCTTGGAAAAGGCCGAATCATCAAGAAATATTTTCTTGATATTTTAGAGGTTAAATAGAATACAAGAGTCGTATAACATGGCACATTATGATGTTATGATCTGTGAATCATCACGTTCCATTTAGAAACTCAGCATGACTTACTGTAATATAATCACATTGATCAAGTGTCATTATATTATACTAATTCATGCTTCAGTTCCCAACATTACTTCAAAATATTCCTATTTTAAACTTGAATGTTTCAGAATTTTGAAATTAAAATAGTTTCTTTTATGATGTAATACAAATAGCGCGAAGAGGTAAATGATTTCAAATAAGAAAAATTAAGAAAATATCTTCAGAAATATGGAGGATATTTATAATGAAAGATATGATGATATTTTAGAATTTCTAATATAAGAGGATGATGAAGAATATTGTCCGCAGGGGTTTAGAGTCAGGAGCAAGGTATTCGTTAATGACTTCAGCAGGTACTGAATCATTTGGATCCTTTGAAGTCAGGTTCAGTCTTTGTAATTTGTCTACAGCCTCCTTCCTACTTTGCTCAATCCATTTTCCAGTTCCAAAACTTCTCTTTTTCTGCGCTTTGCCAACATACTTCATCATTATCATCCAGCTTTTACCGTTTAAAGTCGTTTATAGTTTTTGCTGCTTCATCAGCATTTTTTTTTTTTTTTCATTTTCGGAGAACCAATTCGTAGTTCGGAGTGTTTTTCAGAAACTTCACATTCAAATTAAGTCCAGAAGATAGACGTTATATATACACATATAACTGTTAGCGTAGACATCCTGTGATATTTCAAAATACTGATTGCTAATTCCCAATGATTCGTATGGCAATTCTCATTACAAGATGCGAATGAGTAAATGATGGGGTTTCAATGAGTAATTATAATGACTTTTTGGAGAGGCTAAAGTCAAAGGGTAATGAAGTTGTTGGTACATCTGCTAATAATGTGGTGGAATGTAAAAGGTTCCCTGGTAATGAAGGTGTATATCTCAAGGTTATAATAAGGTTACTCTGACTGAAAAGTTGAAGTTGACTTGCTGGAGCTGTGACAAAACTGGCTACTTTGAATAGGAGTCGCAAAGTTATTTTTGCTAATAAATGCCAAAGAATCTGACGCGGATACATTGTTTAAACTTTTACTTTGGTTTCAAGAGTTTTTCGAGTACATAACTGTGGGTAACATGTGGTTGGATCATCATCTCGATTGCTCATCATTCGAAGTGTCTTCAGAAATTTTCGAAGGGTTTGAACACAGATTGTAATCGTTAACATACATTTGATGTTCTAACACAGTTTTGAAGTCAAAATATAGCTTGTGAAAGATGTAAAGATCTAAGAGTGATGATTTTGGTCATATCTCAAGTTGAATTTTGAGATTTCAAAATCAGAATATGTAATTAAATTTTGAATGAGTATGGTTATTTTGATTTCTATAAAAGAATGTATATTATTGTGAAAGTAGGGAGTATAATGGATAATTTGGTGAATCAGATTCGAAGAATGTAATATATTATTTGTGAATTTATATATCTCTCGGGTATTACCTACCCGTTAAAATTTTTTTTTCACAATTAATATTTTGTACAAAAGAATTTTATTACAGTCTTTATGAAAATATATATATGTATATTTTCTTCAGATGTAACATAGATTTAATGAGTTAATGTTAAATTAAACTCATTTGATTTACGGTTGAAACTAGAATTTAATAATCCCTAAAGGCTTTAAAAAGTACATAACTTTTACGCAGTATTTCTTTAATGACATTGAAATTATGAATCAATACTTCGTTATTTGTTGATGGATGATGTTCGGTTCGTGGAATTCTTGTGAATTTCGCAAAGTACGAATGATGTTATCTGAAAAGTTTCGGGTACATCGATGATGAAAGTGTAAAATCAAATATATACTTGATTTATTATGAATTGGAATTTGTTGAATTGCGACAGAGATTGTAGTTAACGCTGGTTAAGTTGCGGCCGAAGGACGTACATTATTGCATATTTGTAATATGAATTAACCGAGTAGTTAAGATTCACACACAATAGTTTAGCACGGAAAGATTTATTTCAATATATATATATATATATATATATATACATATAATTTCTTGAGAGGGAATGAGTTAATTCTTCATAACTCGTTGATACAATATACACGTTATTGATTCGTAATGATGTCCACAGTGATTCTTGAACTGACGGAGTTTGTGATGTTATCGGTGTTGTTGATTCGGATGTTGACTGTACTGACGATGCTGGTAACTCTGACGGTACTGCTGATGCTGTTGGTAAAGCAAGTTTAGCTTGTTAATCACACACCATTTTTGTCAGGGTTTCTACTCTTCCTTCTATCATTTTTGGTTCGCTTAACTGATTTATGGTTAGGGCTAGATTAGATAATCTCTAAGACTTTAGAGATTACATAATCGCCGCATAATGTTTCTCCAATGAAGTTATGAATTAATACTTCGTCAGTTATTGTTGTTGGTACTCCTTGGTATCTATGGTGCGTATGACGTTGATGCTCATGGGACAGATTGTGAAGTTGAGGTTTACGACGCGGTTATGGTTGGAGGTGGTAATGGTACTGTTGGCATTGATGATGGTGGTACTGGTTATGCTGCTGATGCTGCTGCTGGTGTTTGTAATCTCTGCACCATATTCTCCAAAGCCACTACCCGAGCGCGAAGCTCGTTGACTTCTTCTATTACACCGGGGTGATTTTCAGTTCGGACGAGCGGATAAATAAAATCTAAAATTTGATGTAATATATAATCGTGACGAGATACTCTGGAAATGAGCGAGAACATGGTGTTTCGGACAGGTTCGCCGGTAAGTGCTTCAGGTTCTTCTTCAAGAGGGCAATGTGGTGGATGGAAGGGATCACCTTCTTCTTGTCTCCAATGATTGAGGAGGCTACGAACCCATCCCCAATTCATCCAGAATAGGTGATGACTGATTGGTTGATCTATTCCGGTCACACTGCTTTCAGAGCTTGAATGGGATTCGATTTCGGAATCTGAGTGACTTGAACTGATGACGAATTCCATTTCGTACGATTGGATAAAGGATTTTTTTTTTTTTTTTTTTTTTGATATGAAATGATTTTGGCTAACGGATGGTATTCTAATTACATAGAATATATATATATATATATATATATATATATATATATATATATATATATATATATATATATATATATATATATATATATATATATATATATATATATATATATATATATATATATATAGATCAAAAGATTTCGTAGATTACGGAGGACTTTGCGGGATATGTCAGGCAAAGTTTAAAGTAACAGATACGATAAGATATGATTTAGCAGATATGCTAAGATATAAATTTCTGTCTATACACTATTCATGCAATCAATGCAGCAAGACGTGTCTTAGACTAAAAATGATAAGCAGGTAATTTCCTGAGGATGATAAGTAGTTAATTTTTTTACACAAAATGATAAGCAAAACTTTTGACATGCAGACACGGTCGAAGTCCAGACTCACTAATGCATCCTATCGACTTATCAGTTAGACACACTAATGCAGACCTGGTTCGCTAAGACCACCGCTCTGATACCAACTGAAAGGACCCGTTCATATACATTATAAACGATTCACAATAGTTGATTACATTGCGAGGTATTTAACCTCTATATGATACATTTTACAAACATTGCATTCGTTTTTAAAAGACAATCTTTCTTTACATCGAAAATTGACAGGCATGCATACCATTTCATAATATCCACTATCCAACTATAAATTGATTTAATAATAATCTTTGATGAACTCAATGACTCGAATGCAACGTTCTTCGAAATATGCTATGAAAGACTCCAAGTAATATCTTTAAAATGAGCAAATGCACAGCGGAAGATTTCTTTAACACCTGAGAATAAACATGCTTTAAAGTGTCAACCAAAAGGTTGGTGAGTTCATTAGTTTATCATAATCATTTATTTCCATCATTTTAATAGACCATAAGAATTTCATTTCCAGTTCTCATAAATATACGTCCCATGCATAGAGACAAAAATAATCATTCATATGGTGAACACCTGGTAACCGACATTAACTAGATACATATAAGAATATCCCCTATCATTCCGGGATCCTCCTTCGGACATGATATAAATTTCGAAGTACTAAAGCATCCGGTACTTTGGATGGGGTTTGTTAGGCCCAATAGATCTATCTTTAGGATTCGCGTCAATTGGGGTGTCTGTTCCCTAATTCTTAGATTACCAGACTTAATAAAAAGAGGCATATTCGATTTCGATAATTCAACCATATAATGTAGTTTCAATTACTTGTGTCTATTTCGTAAAACATTTATAAAAATTGCGCATGTATTCTCAGCCCAAAAATATAAAGGGTAAAAAGGCAAATGAAATAAACTCACCATACTGTATTTCGTAGTAAAAATACATATAACGTCATTGAACAAGTGCAAGGTTGGCCTCGGATTCACGAACCTAAATTAATTATATATATTTATGTGTTGGTCAATATTTGTCTAACAAATTAGGTCAAGTCATAGTGTACCACAATCCTAATGCTCGAGACTAATATGCAAAAGTCAACAAAAGTAAATTTGACTCAAAATAATTTCCAAAAATCTATACATGATTAATATATAGTTTAAATATCGTTGTTTTATATTTTTAAATTTTTTTAAAAGATTTATTAGAGTAAATAATATAATTTATTTATTAATAAATAAATAAAATTTTATATTACATTTATATAATAAAATATACTTTTATATATATTAAGTAATAAAATTTATAGGGTTCATTTAATATCATAAAGATAATATGATAGGTATTATTAAAGTAAGTTATTACACGTAGTAAAATATGTTTGTATCACATATTTATTTGATAAAATAATATCTATAATGATAGTAAGTAAAAGTTGTATTATTTTGTAATAATAATTATTATTATAAAAATATCAATATTTATAATTACTAAGATGACATTAGATAAAACGATAATTCTAATTATGATAACTTTAATATTTACGATAATTTTTAATATTATCTTTAAAATAATAATTCTATTTAAAATAATAATAATAATGATATTTTATAGTAACAATGACATTTCTATTAAAATGATAATTTTTGTTAAAATGATAGTTTTAATACTAACGATACTTTTAATAATAATAGAAATGATAAAAATAATAAGAACGATAATTTTATCTAAATCAATATCTTATAATATTTTAATTTCATCATGATACTCTTACCCATTATTTCCTAATCGTTTCGTTTAATAGCTTTTAATCGTCTTTTATATCGTGTTCATAATAATGATAATAATAGTAATCAAAATAATTAGGTGTTACAAATATTTGTTTTAATTACACTAATATTAATAATGATAGTTAATATAACATTATTAACGATAATACTAATAATTATCTTAATGATAATATAGTAATAATAATAATAACAATAACAATAACCATTTTTAAATAATGATATATATATTAATAATGATAATAATGATAATAATAATAATAATAATAATAATACCAATAATAATAATAATAATAATACTAATTATAACTTTAACGATAATAACGATAGTAATAATAAAAAAAATAACAATTTTTAATGATAAATCCCTTTTATTGATAAAGATAATAATAATGATAATAATAAGATAAAGCTAGAACGACGATAAAAACGACGATAATAATAATCATTTTTAATAAAAATATCAAAAATTCAATTGATTATAACTTCTAATCCGTTCATCGAAACCATTCGATATCTAAAGGAAAAGTTCTTTATTTTTCGCTAGCTTTCCAAGGACATGCATATCTTATACCTTATCTCAACCGCAAGTGTAACTAATTCAACATTCAACCTAACCTGTCTAAGGGCAATATCAAAAGTACAAGCATGCATAATCCTAAATACTCGAGCACTAGTTAGGGATACACTATTAGTATGTAAAAGTTAAATTATGAGTACTCACGTATCAATATTGAGATTCAATATTGCAGGAAAGGTACGTAGACGCAACGGAAATGATAAACACTATATTGACCTCACGAGCATACCCATGAACCATACTCAATCACCTCCATAGCTATAACCCATAATTTCCTTAATCCTATCCCACTCGAAAAACAATTTCGAAATCACTCGGACAGCACTCCGTCGTAATATTTTATGTATACTAATAATATCTTGAAATAATACGGAGTAAATATATATATGTAAATCGATTGAGAGAGTTTAGAGAAAAATATTTTCAAGTTTCTATGAAATAATGAAACCTATTGAATTCTATTTATAATAGATTTTTGAATTATTAAAGTGAATTATTAAAGTGAATTATTAAAGTATGAATTATTAAAGTGAATTATTAAAGTATGAATTATTAAAGTG
Source organism: Rutidosis leptorrhynchoides (assembly GCF_046630445.1). Classification (NCBI taxonomy): domain Eukaryota; kingdom Viridiplantae; phylum Streptophyta; class Magnoliopsida; order Asterales; family Asteraceae; genus Rutidosis; species Rutidosis leptorrhynchoides. Next base: position 225,436,393 of record NC_092340.1, read on the forward strand.
AATTATTAAAGTATGAATTATTAAAGTGAATTATTAAAGTATGAATTATTAAAGTGAATTATTAAAGTTAAAGTAAAGTAAAAATAAAGTAAAGGTAAAGTTTAAGTATAGTAAAAGTATAAAACTATGTACATATAATACGCGTATAAATATATATAATATTAATTTAAATCGTTATATATATATAAAATAAAATATAAATATCGTTATCTTTATCATACTAGTTAAGTAATGAGTTGTCAAAAGTGGTTCTAGATATTTATAAAAGTTATATACGTTTTAATAATAAAGTTCTTTTTAAACTGAAAACGTTTTTGTACGTTTGAAACTAAATAGATCAATCGAGTCTTTATGAGATTCAATCTTCCACTTTCCTTTGTCTAGTTCTCAATGATTGACAGTTTGTTCTTATTTATAAATCACTTTACCATTTTCCGAATATTGTTAAAATGAAAAGATTTCTCAAATCAATGTGGGCCTTTCAACAGAGACTTGTAATCATAATTCAATATATCTGATAATTCAATCATTTGATCTTATTTTCTAATTCCATTGATAAACATTTTGAAATAGATACAATCATATAAAGTATTTAATCTAATATTTTGTTTACGTTTCAAGTTATAATATATATACACATATACATATATAATCATATTCGTTTAATGGTTCGTGAATCATTGGAACTTGGTCGAGGTTGAATGAATGTATGAACATAGTTTAAAATTCTTCAAATTTAACTTAACAAATATTGCTTATCGTGTCGGAAACATATAAAGATTAAAGTTTAAATTTGGTTGGAAATTTCCGGGTTGTCACAAGTAGAATACCATCCGATAGCCAGAAATCTTTTCATATCGAAAGATCTTTATTTCAATCGTACGAAATGGAACTCTCAACTAGTTCAAGTCCCTCGAATTCCAATACGGAGTTTCACTCGAGCTCCGAAAGCAGCGTGAACGGAATGGATCAACCAATTAGCCATCATCTATTATGGATGAATTGAGGATGGGTTCATAGCCTACTTAATCATTGGAGACAAGAAGAAGGCGATCCCTTCCATCCACCACATTGCTCCTCATGGCGAAGAACCTGAAGCACTTACCGGAGAACCTGTCCGAAACACCATTTTCTCTCTCATTTACTGCGTATCTCGTCACGATTATATACTACATTAAATTCTAGATTTTATTTATCCGCTCGTCTGAACCGACAATCACCCTGGTGTAATAGAAGAAGTCAACGAGCTTCGCGCTAGGGTAGTGGCTTTGGAGAATATGGTGTAAAGGTTACAAACACCAGCAGCAGCACCAGCAGCAAAACCAGTACCACCATCATCAACGCCAACAGTACCATTACTACCCCCAACCACAATCGCATCGTAAACCTCAACTTTACAATCTGTTCCACAAGCATCAACGTTGTACGCACCATAGATACCAAGGAGTACTAATAAGAATCAACGATGAAGTATTGATTCATAACTTCATTGGAGAAACATTCTGCAGCGATTATGTAATCCCTAAAGTCTTAGAGATTATTTAATCTAGTTCTAACCAAAAAAGCAGATGAGTTTAATATCATATTAACTCATTAAATCCATGATTATATCCGAAGAAAATATATATGTATATATATTTTCATAAAGATTGTAATTAAAAATTCTTTTGTACAAACTGTTAATGGTGAAAATATTTTAACGGGTAGGTAATACCCGAGGAATATTTACATTTCACTTTAATAGGTTACACTGTACATTCTTCTAATCTGATTCAACAGTCATTTACTATCCTACTTACATCCACAGATATACGAATCCGTTCACCACAGAATATCCATTTTCATTCAATTTCATATTTGGATTTTAACCTATCAGAATCCAACAAGTGGCATAATGAAGAAAACATTGGACAAAATAAAATTTGTTAGAAACAAACAAATTAACTATGAGAAATTTTGTTAAGAATCCACGATAACAAAATCCTAGCTAATTGTCCCTAGCTAACTGTTAATTCCTTATTACATTTTATTTATCGCAATTTAATTATCGCAATTTTAATTCTCGCAATTTTATTTATCGTCATTTAATTTATGTTATTTATTTTACGCACTTTAAATATCGGGACACGTATACAAGGTTTTGACATATCATATCGACGCATCTATATATATTATTTGGAATAACCATAGACACTCTATATGCAGTAATGCTTGAGTTAGCTATACAGGGTTGAGGTTGATTCTAAAATAATATATATACTTTGAGTTGTGATCGAGTCTGAGACATGTATATAATGGGTCACGACACGTATTAATTAATTCGAATATTATATATTAAACTATATATGAATTATTGGATTACTAATTGTGGGTTGCTAACTGTGGACTGCCAACATTGGACAATTAAAATGAATTAAAATATTGATTATAACATATGAAACTAAACAATTCTTCAAGTTTGCCACTTGATTTCATCTTAAATCTCATTTGTATCTTGACGATTAAAATCTGTGTTCAAACCTTTCATGATTCTTGAAAACACCTCAATGATGATGATCCAACCACATGTTATCCACAGTCATGCACCTGGGAAAAACTTCAGGAACCCAAGTAGAAGTTTAACATGAATCTATGATCCATTGGCGTGTTATTACCAAAAATAACTTTACAATACCTCTCTAAAGTAACCAATTTTATCACACCTCCAGCAAATCAGCTTCAATTCTTTATTCGAACAAACCTTATTATAACCTTGATATATATGTGTGCTCTTTTATTGTTATCGGGGAACCTTTTATATTCCACTATATTACCAGCAGACGTACCAGCAACCTCGTTGCTATTTGGCTTAAATCTCTTCGACAAATTATTATATTTATCTATTGAAGTCTTATCTTGAACTCATCGGCATCTTGTAACGATAATTACCATACCAAATACCGAGAGGCATCAATCGATAATCTCGAATTTCTCAGCGATTCTACGACAACAATTATATATATATATATATATATATATATATATATATATATATATATATATATATATATATATAACTTCTATCTCCTGGATTTACGAACTTCAATTCTGAATTTCTGAAAAGCGCTTTAGCCTATGAATCAGTTTTATTAGTTTTGAAAAAGCTGATGAAGCAGCGAAAATGGAAGACTGCCTTAACAGTCAAAAGTTTGATGATAAAGAATGAAGTGTTGAAAAAGCTCAAGAATTTTGATACTGAAAAACGAATTGAGCAAACCATGAAGGAGACTCTGAACAAATCACAAAGACTAAACCTGCCTTCAAAGAATCCAGATGATTCAGTATCTGCTGGAGGCATTAAAGAATAACTTGCTCCTAACTCTACACTTTTATGGACAAATATTCATCATCATCCATCGATATTAGAATTTCTAAAATATCATCGTATCTTCATTATAAATATCCTCGATATTTCTGAAGATATTTTCATAACTATTCTTATCTAAAATCATTTATCTCCTCGCGTTATCTGTATTATATCATAAAGAAAACTGTTTAGTTTCTATATTCTGTAAACCTTCGAGTTTAAATTATGAATGTTTTTGAAGTAGTGTTGGGAATTGAAGCATGAATTAGTATAATATAATGACACTTGATCAACGTGATTATATTCCAGTAAGTCATGCTGAGTTTCTAATGGAACGTGATGGTTCACAGGTCATAACGTCATTATGTGCCATGTTACACGACTCTTACATTCTATCTAACCTCTAAACATATCAAGAACATATTATCTTGATAGTTCTATCTTTTCCCTTGAATTCAAGAAATCAACCGTGACTACGTCACTGGTTAAGACGAACCAACATTTAATCATTTCACACTTTTGTGATAGCTTCACTCGTACTCTTCACATAAATGAATCGTTTTATCCATATTACTCACTAATGATAAAAACTCGAATTTCTAGCTCGTATGCGTCATGAAAACACACTTATTATCAGCCATGACCATCCCAATCAAATTTCGGGATGGAATTTCTTTAACGGGTAGGTACTGTGACGATCCAGAAATTTCCGACCAAATTTAAACTTAATCTTTATATGGTTTCGACACGATAAGCAAAGTCTGTAATGTTGATGTCTCAAAAATATTAAACTATTTTCATGAACTCAATTAACCTTCGACTGTTCTCGATGATTCACGAACAACTAATTTGTAAATAGATATATATATATATAATTTTATTTGAAATATTATATGATTTAATTGTTGGAAATAAATATATAAAATAATATCAGTATATTTAATATTATTAATTTAATATACAATATATAGATATGCATATAATTAAATATATATATATATATATATATATATATATAAATAAATATATATGTATATTATAAAATGAAATACTATATATTGTACTTGTTATAATCAATGTTGAAAAATAATAATAATATATAATAATTATTATTAAAAGAGTATATATATATATATATATATATATATATATATATATATATATATATATATATATATATATATATATATATATATATATATATATATATATATATATATAGAATTTATATTTCGTGATTTTGAAGTTATTTAATAAATGACGGTAACGCTCAATTGTCATTCGATAGATAGTAAACGAGTTAAAAAGGAAGTTATGTGATTTTTAAATAAACGGTGATTCGAAAATGGGTTTTATAAATTATAGGCTTAGTAAAAACGTATTTAGGAGCTATTTATTAAAATTTTAAAACTATTTATATTTTACCTGGGATTGAGCACGGATGGTTGGTTTAATTTATATTTAATAATTAATGATTGTTAAAATAAAATTTCAAGATATTTTCTGAGAACTTTTATTCACCACTAATTGACAACAGAGAACGAATTTCAGCCCATGAAGGAAATAGTAGATGACGGCTAACTTAATCACACATTTTAATTTACAATCAGTATTATATCAATTACTATTCTTGATTAAGTTTTAGTAATACTGATTGTGATTATGATTACTTAATTAATTATTCTCACTCTCTGTTTTCATCTCACTATCTATCAATTACTATCAAATACGTCACAAAAGTTTAATTAGGATAATGTTTTCTTTTTCATTCCATTGACACGAAATTACTTATATAATTTATACATATATTACATCCATCTATTATGTAGGCTACTTTTGAATCACGGGTTTTTGTTGTTGTATGACCAAGTTTACTAGGGGGAAATAACTTGTTTCAATCTCTATTAATATTCCCTATCATAATATATTTCTGGCCACCACCACTTCAATTATATAAATCCATCTTCCTAATAGTGTACTCATATTATTGTTTCAAGATCATCGAATTATTGTGGTTGATTGAAGAATATATATTATATACAATACATACATCCACAAGAGACCACTTGACTTGACTTTATCTGTTTCCTTTCCCTTTCCATCTATCTAATCTACCTCATATATGATATTATGAGATTTTTTGTTCCTTTCCCTTTCCATCTATCTAATCTAACTCATATATGATACATATATTTACATACATAAAAACTTATATTCACGTACAAAAACAAGAACTCAAACCCTTTCACCTTCATCACTTTCAAGGATTCACCATCACCACCAACACAACATCAACTACTCATGTCTGATGCCAACTTTCAGCTTGTAAACCGGCCACCACACAGCTCCACCTCATTGTTTTCTGTTGTGCTGTCCTAGACCCATATCACCACCTCCATTAAACTTCATCCTCCATCATTAATGACTTGTAAGATAATATTCGTGTTCTTCTTCATACTGCAGCAGAAGTAAGTAAAGTTAGATACCAACCCAATCTTTATTAATTAATTTAGTATGAAACATTATGTTTGTATTTTGATTCATTACCTGCTTGAGCCACACTAATCCAGCACCCGTTATCAACCGAAACAAACACACCTACAAAGCTCAAGATCATTTAGTTGCTGCTAATGATGCTACTGCTACACTACAATTCTGTTTCTACTCCTTTTCCTTCGTGAACTACTGCAATCTATTTTCTGTTTCAAATGCCATAGACAACAACAAACTTACCTTGTTCTCCTTCTTCAACCTAAAGCCACAATGAAACTACAACCATAACCCATTTCCATTCTAGTTGTCGTCTGTTTCTTCATCGGTGAATAACACGACAACAATCGACCGCTAACTGTTTATGCTTACAAGCTGCTTTTCTATTTTGTCATTAACAACCCGCCACCTGACAAAACTTTAAACAACCACGATCAATCCATTAAAACTACTGCTATAATTAATGCTATACGTGACTGTTTCTGTTTTAATTTCTATTAAAAAGAAGATGAAGAAATTAATAGAATTTAAACAAAGCCTAAACCCCCACTCATGTAAACGATTTCAGTTTGCATTTGTGCAATACGTTATGTTTGTTCTTTTATAATAAGAGATGAGTTGATCAAAATGATGATAAGGAGATCGTGATGATGTCTTGATGTTATTGTGATAAAAAGACGATTAAGATATTTATTATGATATCATGTTACATAAAATGATACATGATATTAATAATGGTATGATGAGTGATTCGTGATTCGTGATTAACGAAGTCGATGATAATAATGGTTAGGGTTGTTGATGTTTAAAAAGATGATACAGAAAATAATAAAATGAAAATGATGATGAGGGATAGTTTGGGTGTGGATTTGGAGAAGAAAATGGAAACTGAAATATACGGATTAAGTAAAAGGGTTGAGTGAGTATAATTAGAAAAACTGGATAGCTCAGGCGGTTATGGATGTTATCGGGATAGAGGGAGGTCGCGGGTTCAAACCCGAACTTGTGCATTTTATTTAAGGGCTACTTCTTCGAGGTAGTTATCTATTTATTTATTAGTATTATTTATTTATTATTATCATTATCATTATCATTATTATTATTATTATTATTATTATTATCATTTTTATTAAAAACTATCGTTTTTATTAAAAGTATCATTTTATTATTATTATCATTATTAGAAAGATTATCATTTTTATCAAAATTATTATTATTATTATTATCATTATTATTATTTTGACATTAATATTATTAATTTTATATTATTATTATTATTATTATTATTATTATTATTATTATTATTATTATTATTATTATTATTATTATTATTATTATTATTATTATTATTATTATAAAATAAAACAACTTTTTATTTATTATTATTATCAGTGTTATATTATCAAATAAATATTAATAATATATGAAAATTTGTTCGATTACAATAATGTTTGTTAATATATATAAATGATATAGGTTCGTGAATTCAAGGCCAATCCTGCATCGTTCAGTATCGTCGTATGAATATTTTTACTACAAAATATTGTATTGTGAGTTTCATTTGCTCCCTTTTTAAATGCTTTTGCAATATATATTTTTGGGACTGAGAATACATGCGCTGCTTTTATAACTATTTTACGAAATAGATACAAGTAATTGAAACTACATTCTATGGTTGAATTGGCGTTTATTATAATTGCCATCAGTTGACGTGAATCTTAAAGATAGATCTATGGGCTTTGACACGCCCCAGTCAGAGAATTTGAACTGCTTTAGTACTTTGATGTTTATATATGGGGATATTTTAGATGCATTTTGTTAATGTCGGTTACCAGGTGTTCAATCCATATGAATAATTTTTTAACACTTGCGAGTGTATGATTATTGAATAAAGGAAATCTTGTGGTCTATTAAAATTATGGAAATGATTGATTATGATAAACTAATGAACTCACCAACCTTTTGGTTGACACTTTAAAGCATGTTTATTCTCAGGTATGAAAGAAATCTTCCGCTGTGCATTTGCTCATTTTAAAGATATTACTTGGAATCATTCATGACATATTTCAAAAGACGTTGCATTCGAGTCGTTGAGTTCATCAAGATTTTTATTAAGTCAATTATAGTTTGATATATTATGAAATGGTATGCATGCCGTCAACTTTCGATGTAATGAAAGTTTGTCTTTTAAAAACGAATGCAATGTTTGTAAAATGTATCATATAGAGGTCAAGTACCTCGTGATGTAACCAAATGTAATGTATTCATCAAGATGGATTAGGACGGGTCACGACAATATGCAGGGAACCAGGGTACCTGCAAAAAATACCTGGATAGTGGATAGTGGATAGTGGCACTTCGAGACGTATGACTGGATAGCTATCTCTTCTTTCGGATGTACACCCAATTAAGGGAGGTTATGTTGCATTTGCTGGAGATAAAGGAGGTCACATTTCAGCTCAAGGTTTATTGAAGAATGCGAAAGTCAGTTTTGACAAAGTGACTATTGTCAAGAGCTTGCAAACAATTTGTTGTCGGTTTCACAAATCTGTGAAAAATCTTTCAAGATAGCATTTGATGACGAATTCAGCTACATTTTGAACCCAGAGTTTGTGATTCCTCCAGAAATGATTTTGATGAAGGCTCCTAGACAAGCTGATTTATACATTCTAGATATGAATGTTGCTACTTCAACTGCTGAACATCATCAAACTTTTGTTTCTAAAATGACTGAACAAAATTATATTACATGGCACAAATGCATGGGTCATTTAAGTTTTCGGAAAATGAATCACCTTGTCCACAACAATCTTGTGGAAGGTGTTGATCTTCGATCTTTTCAGATTCCAGGAACATATATTCCGTGTAAGAAGGGTAAGCAGAGCAAGAAAGCTCATAAGCTGGTGAAGTATAATCCAATCTCTGCTCCACTTGAATTATTACACATGGATCTTTTCAGTCTAATTCATTTTGAAAGCATTGATGGAAGTAAGTATTGTCTGGTTGTAACTGATGATTATTCAAGATTTTCATGGGTAATGTTTTTGAAAGAGAAGTTCGATACTTTTGAGAATTTAAAAGTGCTAATCAGTCGATTAGAGACAGGTTTTAATCTAAAAGTAAGAAAGATTCGTTACGATAATGGTACAGAATTCAAGAATCAGTATCTTGCAAGTTTTTGTATTGAAAAAGGTAACAATATGCAGTTCAGTTCTGCATACGCTCCTCAGATGAATGGTGTTGCTAAAAGAAAGAATAGCGTATTGATCGAGATAGCTAGAACAATTCTGGCAGATTCATCATTACCTGTTCATTTTTGGAGTGAAGCTGTTGCTAATGCGTGTTACACTATGAATCGAGTTCTGACTGTTAAACGACTGGGTAAAACTTGCTATGAGTTATTCCATGGGAGAAAACCATCTTTGAAGCATCTAGAACCATTTGGTGCACCGTGTACCATCTTGAAAAGAAAACTAGGAAGTAAGTTTGATTCTAAAGTGGTTACTGGAGTATTTCTTGGGTATAGTTCTCCTAACAAGCGAGTTTTCAACAATGAAACAAGATGTGTTGAAGAATGGTCTGAAGTTGACATCCAAAGGAATCATACGAAGAGTTCTTCTAAGAGTCATCCTTGGATTTATAACTATGATGAGCTGATTTACTCATTCAATCTTGCTCCAGATCAGACGGAGAATGAAGTTGAGTTACAAATGCTGTTTGATTTACAGAATGAACCAGAAGTATATGCACCTACTCCAACTCCAACTCCATTACCCACTGTCGATGAACCAGTTCAAGATTCAGATCAAGACGTTGATCCAGTGTACGATACCTGCGGATCAGATATTTCAAGTGAAAGTTCTGATAATCCTAAAGATATTGGTGATACTACGAATCTACATCATGAGATACCTATTCCTGCACATCCAGTTCCCAGAACTACAGCAGATCATCCTATAGAGAATATTATTGGAGATCCAAATGCATGTGTTAGAACAAGAAGGCAAGTTCAATTTGATGGTCAAGTTGATACTCATATGATAGTTGCTGCTGCATACTACGAGTACTCATGTCATATTTCTAGAATAGAGCCAAAGACAACAAAACAAGCCTTAAAGCATGTTGATTGGGTCATGGCTATGCAAGAAGAAATTTAGTAATTTTATTGTTTAGATATTTGGAAGCTAGTTACTAAGCCGCATGGTGCTAAAGTAATTGATCTCAAATGGGTTTGGAAGTGTAAGTTTGACGAAGATGGCCATGTTATCCGTAACAAAGCAAGATTAGTCGCTAAAGGTTATCAGCAAGATCCTGAATTCGATTATGATGAAGTTTTTGCTCCTGTTGCCAGATTGGAAGCTATTTGCATTTTCTTGACTTTTGCATCATTTATGAAGTTTAAAGTATTTCAAATGGATGTCAAAAGTGTATTTCTTTATGGCAAGCTAAATGAAAGAGTATATGTCAGTCAACCACCGAGTTTTGAAGATCATCTTCATCTTGACAAAGTTTACCATTTATGAAGAGACCTATATGGTTTACATCAAGCCCCGAGAGCTTGGTATGGACGTCTGTCAAGTTATCTGATTGAAAAAGGTTATCAAATAGGCACGGTAGATTGTACTCTGTTCACGAAAGTTAAAGATGATGTGACAACCTGGAAATTTTTGACCAAATTAAAACTTAATCTTTATATTATTTCAACACGGTAAGCAAAGTCTGTAATGTTGAGTCTTAAAAAGTTTTGGAACTATATTCATGTAATCAATTATCCTTTGACTATGTTCGCTGATTCACGAACATTTATGTGTATATAGATATGTATATATAATATATAGTTATATTAATTGAAAATGTTAACAAAGTATTAGATGTATAATACTTTACATGAACGTATTTGTTTCAATATATGTTTAATATATTTATCGACGGAATTAAAATATAATATCAAATTATTGAATTATCAGATACATTGTGATATGATTACGGGTCTATCTTATGAGGTCCACTGTGATTTAAGAAATCTATTCTTTTTTATAACATTCGGAAAATGGTAAAGTGATTTATAAGTAAGAACAAATATGTCAATTAACGGAAACTAGACAAGGGTTAGTAGAGATTCCTGTTTAATTTCCAATTCATGTTTTATAATATTTTCCTCGTGACTTTGATAAGATAACTATGCTAACTTTCATTTTATTTAAAATGAAAGTAAGAACGTGGAGTGTAAATAACTTAGATGTTGGATATCGACAAGTTAAGTAACTCGACATTTTTCATTAAGAAGATTTCATTCGTTTATTTAACCTTTGGACTTTATCCCAGGCTTCGCCAATAGACTATAATTTAAAAACTTGAAACATATTATGAATATATATAATTCTACTTTTCTAAAACGTTTTATGATATAACGATTTCCATTATTTTAACCTTTTAGCAAAATGATTCTTAAATATATTTAGTTTTGGAAAACAAAATTATCATATTTATTTGATTTAGTTTCAGACGTACTAAAACGTTTTCAGTTTAAAAAGAACTTATTTATTATTAAAATGTATATAACTTTTATACATACCTAGAACCACTTTTGACAACTCATTACTTAACCAGTATGATAAAGATTACAAAATTTATATTTTATTTTATTAAATATATAACGAATTAAATTAATATTATATATATTTATACACGTATTATACGTACATAGTTTTATACTTTTACTATACTTTAACTTTAACTTTACTTTACTTTTACTTTACTTTAACTTTAATAATTCACTTTAATAATTCATACTATAATAATTAACTTTAATAATTAATACTTTAATAATTCACTTTAATAATTCATACTTTAATAATTCACTTTAATAATTCATACATTAATAATTCACTTTAATAATTCAAAAATCTATTATAAATAGAATTCAATAGATTTCATTATTTTAAAAAAACTTGAAAATATATTTCTCTTAACTCTATCAATCGATTTACATATATATATTTACTCTGTATTATTTCAAGATATTATTAGTATACATAAAATACTACTACGAGGTTCTGCTCGCATGTTTTCAAAATGGGTTTTGCGATCGGGATATGGCTAAGAAAATTATGGGTTATAGCTATGGAAGTTATGGATAATGTTCGGGAGTATGCTCATGAGGTCAAACTAGTGTTTATCATCTTCGTTGCGTCTACATACTTTTCTGCAATATTGAATCACAATATTGATACGTGAGCACTCATAACTTAACTTTTATATATTAGTAATGTATCCCTGACTAGTTCTCGAGTAAATATAATTGTGCATGCTTGAATGTTTAATTTCTTCGTTAAATAGTTTATAATAGATTATGAGTTTAATACACATACTACTGAGATAAGGTATATGATATGCATGTCGTTGGAAAGCTAGCAAAAAATCAATAACTTTTCATTTAGATATCGAATAGTTTCGATGAACGAATTAAAAGATGTAGTCAATTGAATTATCTATAATTTTAAGTATTATTGTTAAAATAATTATTATTATTACTATCTTCGTTATTATTATTATCTAAATAATAATTATTATTATTATTATTATTATCATTATTATTATTAGTATAAATATTATCATTAAAAATTGTTATTGTTATTACTATCGTTATTATCATTAAAAGTTATTGTTAATATTATTGATAATATTAATATTATTATTAGTATTATCATTAATATTTATTATTACTAGTATCATTATCAATTAAAACTAATATTAGTATCATCTAATTATTATGACTAATATTATTATCAATATTATGAATGTGATTTAAAAGAGGACTAAAGCTATTAAACAAATTGATTAGGAAATAACGAGTATAAGTATCATGATGAAATTAAAATATTATATGATATTGATTTAAGAGAAAAATATCCTTTTTCATTATATTTATCATTATTATTATTATTATTAAAAGTATCATTTATATTAAAACTATCATTTTTATTAAAATTATCATTTTTAATAGAAATGTCATTGTTATTATAAAATATCATTTTTATTATTATTTTAGTATATTAAAAATTATCATTTTGAATAGAATTATTACTATTATATAAGATATTATTATTATTATTACAGTTAATATTAAAAAGTATCGTTATAATTATCATGATTAGAATTATCATTTTATCATAATTAATATCATCATTTATAAATATAAATATTGTTATTATTATTAGTAGAATTATTATTATTATTTTTATTATTATTACAAAATAATACAACTGTTACTTATTATTATTATTATCAATATTATTTTATCAAACAAATATGTGATACAAAGATATTTTTACCACACGTAATATTTTTTGGGTAAAGGGTTACCCAGGCAAATGCTATAAATGATAACAAAGGATTACAACGCAAAGAAGCACAGCTGCTACAAGTGACTCTTGCAGCCGAGCAAAAACAACCTACTAGCAATCAAAAAGCAAATACAGACTCAAGACTGCTAACACCCAAAGACTGACAAAAACTTTTAAAAAAGCTGCCAGTCTATCTTCATTTGCTCCACCTTATTTGAACTCTTGAAATTAGTCGCCGTAAGTTTCAACCGAACGTTAGATCGAACAGACTCAAATAGCTGCTCTTCTGTCTTTTTGCCTTTGTTGAAAAGTCTCGAATTTCTTTCTTGCCAAATAGAATATACACTGGCCCCAAAGCAAAGCTTCGCCATAATCCAATCAGCAGACCTTCTTCTATCCGCTTTAGTGATCGCATCTCGACACAACTTCCATTCATAACCCCCCAAGTCTACTCGAATCAGACCCATTACTTTTTGCCAAACTTTTTTTGAGTAAGTACATTAAAAAAAAAGGTGTTCGTGAGAGTCCATGGTGTCGTTGCACAATAAACACTTCAAAACCGGATTAGCTTTAATCTCCCATGGCTTCAATCTATCTTGAGTTTTGAGCCGCTCACCCATCAATAACCACAAAACAAATGCATGTTTCGGAATACATTGTGTGAACCACACTATGTCAAACTAACTTACCACTTGAGCACGCGGTCTTATCGATTCCCATATGCAAGAAACAGAAGCATTGCAGTCAATTGCATCAATACCTCTCCACACCAATTTATCCTCCATATTGTTAAGATAAGGAGCCTGGACAGTAGCTAGAAGAGGGTATTTTGCTAACCAATTATGAAGCCAATTAAATCTAGAACTCACCACAATATCACTAACCTTAGCGTGTTTGGAGAAACCTGCATTGTTGATGTCTACCAAGGAAATGAACTCACATAAAGGACCCAACACACACCATTCATCAAACCAAGCGGAGGCCGTTTTGCCATTGCCCAACCGATAAATAAAAAATTTCCTTACCGTTGGTCTTATTTGAAGCAATTTACGCCAACTCCATGAGGACCCAGCAACAATCGAAACTTCCCAAATATTATGGCTACTAAGTTTATATGTATGGATCCATTTAACCCATAACGAATATTTAAGAGTTAGTAATCTCTAAAGATGAAAAGCCATAACAACCACATTCCAAAGTTTGAGCCTTTTAATACTCAAACCACCCTCTTCTTTTGGCAAGCAAACATCATCCCATTTCACTTTGACACCATAAAAACCCTCAACAACTTCTCAATCTCCTTAATTATGGCATCCGGTAAAATAAATGAGGAGCACAATATAATTGCATAGCCGCGAGGACCGAGATAATAAGTTGAACTCTACCCGCAAATGACAGAAACTTGTTTTTCCAATCATTAATCTTTATTCTCACTCTATCCACAAGTATTTTGCAGTCTATGTACATTAATCGTGAGGAGACTAATGGAAGACCCAAGTAGTGAATAGGCAAGCAGCCTTCTTCAAATGGAAGTGTAGATAAAATTTGAATCTTCGTAGCTGCGGTAACATGCGCGAAGAAAGCAGTGCTTTTAGGCAAGCTAGGAGATAAACCGGAGCATTGTTTGAACTCTTGAAGCGAATCCCGAATAATTTAACAGAGGCAACATCCGCACGAGAGAACAAAAATAGGTCATCAGCAAAGCATAAGTTAACGATCTTCAGCTTATCACACTTCGGGTGGAACCGAAAATCACCCCTTTGCGCAATATTCCTCCTCAACATTAACGTCAGAACCTCCATGACTAGGGTAAATAAATAAGGCGACAATGGGTCCCCTTACCTTAGACCTCGTTTACCTTTAAAAAACCGTGCAGCTCTCCATTAATACATATAGTAAACGAGGTTGACGAAACGCAAGCCATGATCCATTTTATCATCTTTCTAGGGTAACCAAAACAAATAAGAGAAGCCTCAAGAAAATTCCAATCAACCGTATCATATGCCTTCTGGATATCAACCTTGAAAGCACATCTCGGGGTTCCACGGTTCATATGATAGTTTCTCATAATTTCTTGCGTAAGAAGAGTATTATCCGCAATTCCCCTACCCGGAATGAAAGCAGATTGATTCAAGCTAACCACCTCATCCAAGCTTGCCTTAATTCTTGATGTAATTGAAAGGACCCGTTCATATACATTATAAACGATTCAAAATAGTTGATTACATCACGAGGTATTTGACCTCTATATGATACATTTTACAAACATTTCATTTGTTTTTAAAAGACAAACTTTCTTTACATCGAAAATTGACAAGCATGCATACCATTTCATAATATCCACTGTTCAACTATAAATTGACTTAATAATAATCTTTGATGAACTCAATGACTCGAATGCAACGTTCTCGAAAAATGCTTTGAAAGACTCCAAGTAATATCTTGAAAATGAGCAAATGCACAGCGGAAGATTTCTTTCAATCCTGAGAATAAACATGCTTTAAAGTGTCAACCAAAAGGTTGGTGAGTTCATTAGTTTATCATAATCATTCATTTTCATCATTTTAATAGACCACACGAATTTCATTTCCAGTTCTCATAAATATACGTCCCATGCATAGAAACAAAAATCATTCATATGGATTGAACACCTGGTAACCGACATTAACAAGATGCATATAGAATATCCCCATCGGACATGATAATTTCGAAGTACTAAAGCATTCCAAATTCCAGAATGGGGCTTGTTGGGCCCGATAGATCTATCTTTAGGATTCGCGTCAATTTGGGGGTCTGTTCCCAAATTCTTAGGCCACCAAGCTAAAAAGGGGCATATTCGATTTCGATCATTCAACCATATAATGTAGTTTTGATTACTTTTGTCTATTTCGTAAAACAGTTATAAAAGTTGCGCATGTATTCTCAGCCCAAAAATATAAAGGGTAAAAAAGGCAAATGAAACTCACCTATTGTATTTCGTAGTAAAAATACATATAACGTCATTGAACAAGTGCAAGGTTGGCCTCAGATTCATGAACCTATATTAAGTATATATATTTATATGTTGGTCAATATCTGTCTAACAATTTAGGTTGAACTGTAGTGTATCACAATCCTAATGCTCGAGACTAATATGCAAAAGTCAACACAAATCAATTTGACCCAAAATGGTTTCAAAATCTATACATGATTATTATATCGTTTAAATATAGTCGTTTTATATATTTAAATATTTTTAGCAGATTTTATTAGAGTAAATAATAAAAGTCATTTGTTAATAAAAGTTTATATTTAAAATGTATATAAGATAAAAATACACTTTTATATATTTTAAGTAATACAATTTATAAAGTTCATTTTAATATCATAAAAATATAATGATAGGTATTATTAATGTAATTATATTACGTGCAGTAAAAATATTTTTGTATCACATATTTATTTGATAAAATAATATTGATAATAACAATAACAAATAAAAGTTGTATTATTTTGTAATAATAATTATTATTATTCTACTAATAAAAATAACAATATTTATATTTATTAAAAATGATACTAATTATGATAAAATGATCATTTTTATTAATAATAGAACTAAAATGATAGTAATAATGATATGTTATAATAACAATGATATTTCTATTAAAAAATGATAATTTTTGTAAAAATGATAATTTTAATATTAATAATACTTTTAATAATAAAAATGATAAAAAAATAATAAAATCGATATTTTTCTCTTAAGTTAATGTCTTTCGATATTTTAATTTTATCATGATACTCATACTCATTATTTCCCAATCAATTTGTAAATAGCTTTTAGTCGTTCTTTATATCACGTTCATAATAATGATAATAATAGTAATTAGATGTTTCTAATATTAGTTTTAATTACAATAATACTAATAATAATAAATACTATGATAATATTTAACGATAATACCAATAACTATTTTAATGATAATAATAATAATAATAATAATAATAATAATAATAATAATAATAATAATAATAATAATAATAATAATACTAATTATAATTTTAACGATAATAACGATAGTAATAATAATAAAAATAACAATTTTTTTATGATAATACCTTTTATTGATAATGATAATAATAATAATAATAATAATAATAATAATAATAATAATAATAATAATAATAATAATAATAATAATAATAATAATTATAATAATAATAATAATAATAATAATAATAATAATAATAATAATAATAATAATAATAATAATAATAATAATAATAATAATAATAATAATAATAATAATAATAATAATAATAATAATAATAATAATAATAATAAGAGTGATAACAATAATAATAATTAGATAAAAACTATAAGGATGATAATAATAATCATTTTTAATAATAATACAAAAAGTCAATTGACTATAACTTCTAATCTGTTCATCGAAACTATTCGATATCTAAATGAAAAGTTCTTAATTTTTCGCTAGCTTTCCAACGACATGCATATCTTATACCTTATCTCAACCGCATATGCAACTAATTTAGGATTCAACATAACCTATCTAATGACAATATAAAAAATACAAGCATACATAATCAGTGGCGGAGCCAGGATTATTGAAAATTATTATTAAGTAAAAAAATCGAGTTACTTTCTATCACAATTGTTTCCTAATAAAAAAAGAGTTTTTATCACAATTGTCTCCTAAAAATCAAGTTACAATTTAAGTTAATATGATACTCCGTATAAACTAGAATATCAAACTTATTTAAGCATAAAACCTAAAAACTAATAAACTCTAAAATATTAGATAGCCAAAAAAAAATCAATCAAACAGATATATTAATAATTATCTTAATTGAAATTAAAAACTCTAATGGAATATATGGTTCTATGCTTTGAAATTAAAGACTATCATAATTATCTTAATTGGGCTATATATGGTCATAAATAATTGGGCTGTGGTTCCAATCTACTCCGTAATTACGGAACGCATGATGCATGAAGTATTCTGTATTAGATATAAACTTATGTTGAGCTGGGTTTTTGTTAATTTGGGATGGGTTCAACTCTTATAATTTCACAAACTTTTACCTGCTAAATCATATATTACTCGCTTACAAGTTTTTAATCGATGGTGTCAAATGACCACAACAATTAACATGTGGCTCCGCCACTGTGCATAATCCTATATACTCAAGCACTAGTCAGGGATACACTATTAATATATAAAAATTAAATTATGAGTGCTTACGCATCAATATTGAGATTCAATATTGCAGGAAAGGTACGTAAACGCAACGAAGATGATAAATACTAGATTCACCTCACGAGCATACCCATGAACCATACCCATAACCTCCAAAGCTATAACCCATATTTTCCTTAGCTCTCTCTCCCGCTCGAAAACCCGTTTTGAAAATAATTCGTTCATGACCTTGTCATAATATTTTATGTATAATAATAATAACGCTACCTAATATTACTAATACTAATAATGGGATTATTAGTAATAATAATGTAGATATATTTATAATTATATATGAAGTACATATATTAGATAGGGACATTGAGAGTGAATCGAATTATGATTGAGTAAAAAAAACGAGTTCGTTCGCTTTATAGTATTTCATCCACCAAACACACCCATGCTTTTCCCATTTTTAACTTTTGTTTGATGACAGTAGATCACGGGAACACAGCAAAATAAAGCAACTGATTGCAATTTCTAACTAATGGTACTCGTTTATTATAAAAAAAATTATATATATATTTAATATATAATATATTTAATCTTTAGAATTAATTAACGCATAGTTGATTTGTAATTTTTACACCGATGTGTTGTACGTTGACCCTCGACTTAAGTACTAGTTCTGGTTTTTCGAACGCATTTTCGTAAGCTTAGAAAACTGGTAGTTTACGTTTCGTGTAATTGTACCTTTATCAATAACAAGACTCAAATCAATGAAAAATTATCCCACTCAAAGTGTAACTTATTCATTTGAGTGTTTTGGTCATTTGCTTCTATAAATAGACGTCTCGTTATTTACTAATATATATTATAATAATACTATTTTAAATCTAAAACGTTTTACGACCAAGTTAATATTATATTTTATCACTTTGTAAAATAATGATATTATCATTTAAAAATATAAACTTATATATTATAGAAATATTTATTTGTTAATATAATATTTAGTTTTTCAAAATCTAATAAAGTTTAATATATTTAAAATCGTGTGAATGTTAGATATTATTATATCACCTTACGTTTTACGCTCTAGTACATAATTTGATATGATTCATTTATGCGCCAACGTTCAATTTAACTTCTCAAACGTTCTAATTACATATCTATAATTCAATCGAATCAATAAACAAGTGTTAATATCGATTACTTAACTTATCGATATTCATTTTCTAAGTTATATATATTCCCATTTTTACTTTTACATTATATAATATGAAAGCTAAATAGTTTATTTTATCAAAAGTCACCAAGCAATTATTGTAAGGCATGTATTGGAAATTAATAGGAATTTCCACCAATTTGTCTAGCTCTCGCTACTTGACACTTTGTCCTTACTCGAAGATCACTTTACCATTTATCCTGAATACCGTTAAAAAGGAAAGGTTTTCTAATTCAAAGTGACCTCTTAACAGAGACTCGTAATCATAATTCAATGTATCGAATGAATCAATCATTTAATATATCTTTTAATTCCATTGATAACTATTTGAATATATTAAGAAACAAATACGTTTATGTAAAGTATTATACGTCTAATACTTTGTTAATGTTTTCACGTTATAATATATACACATATACATATATAATCATATTCGTTCATATAATGGTTCGTGAATCATTGGAATTTGGTTAAGGTTAAATGAATGTATGAACACAGTTTCAAATTCTTGAGATTCAACTTACAAACTTTGCTTATCGTGTCGGGAATATATAAAGATTAAAGTTTAAATTTGGTCAGAAATTTCCGGGTTGTCACAGTAATTATCTTGCTAATACATTTATAGATTACATTACAACAAGAAATATGCCTAAAATCAGTCACCTTACTTGGAGTTTGAGTCTTCGGGATTAAAGCAATAATAGCGATATTTATCTCCTTTAAAAGTTGGCCATTAATGAAGAATTCTTTAATAGCTCGAACCACATCATGTGACGACCCAGGAATTTCTGACCAAATTTAAACTTAATCTTTATATGATCTCGACATGATAAGCAAAGTCTATTAAATCGAATCTTAAAATGTTCGAACTTTTTTTTTATGAATGCATTTGACTTTTGACTATTCCCTACAATTCACGAATCTTTAATTGTAAATAGAGATGTATATATAAATAACTATACGTATAAATAATTATATAGTAAATATATTAGTGAACTATTTTATGATTATGAAAGAAACTTAAATTTGTTATTTAAAACTGGTTATGTAAATATAGAAAAGTAGATTGAATATATATATATATATATATATATATATATATATATATATATATATATATATATATATATATATATAATATGTTAATATTAACCACGTATTAAATGTTATACTCTCAGGTTAATTATTTTGACATATATAAAATATATTTATCTACTTAATAATTAAAACTTAATTATTTATAGTAGTTGAAAGATATATGTGATATCTGTACCTGATTGGTACTGCGTGTATATTGTTAAAATGTATAAAATATATAAGATGTTATATAAATAATTAGTTAAAAATAAATGTAGCTACAAGATAAGGTATAGATATTATATTAATATTGTTATTAATATTATTAGTAATATCATTATTAAATATTACTTATATGATTATTATTATTATCTTTATTTCATATTATTATTATTATTATTATTATTATTATTATTATTATTATTATTATTATTATTATTATTATTATTATTATTATTACACTTGTCATTATTCTTATTCTTATTAGTATTATTTTGACATTATTATTAATATTATTGTATTATTATTAGTTTCAATATTATTAATAGAATTAATATGAAATACTCATGATTATGTAATGAATATTATTTTATTCCTTTATATAATTAATATTCAATATATATATATATATATATATATATATATATATATATATATATATATATATATATATATATATATATATATAACGATATATAATGAGGCAAACGCAGATATATACTTAAATACATATGCATATCCGAAATACAAGTATACATATAATACATATACAAAACATATATATTATATATATATACACCAAAATACTGTATTATACAAAAATATAGATAAAGATATATTTAGTTTAACATCACAATCCAAGGATCTTCTTTGTCTCTAATCTTGTATAAAGAGTCGGACTAAATAAGATATATCCAAAAATCTAGCTAGCAATCGACATCAGACTCTATTATTCTCTTGACATTTCATGTCCTTCCTCTATAATTTGATTTTCTTGTCAACCACTACCTTCACAACAAGACAAGAGTCGAATAATTCTTTCACAACAATTATCATTCAAATGCACCCTATAAGTCATGTACTACTAATCGAGAAATCAAACAAGAACTGAAGAAACTGCTTCTGTAGCTATACAGTTGGGTACATTTTATTTCGAGCTCAAGTACAACCCAAGCACCATCACTGTACTACTAAATTACTGATATTACACCTGCAAACCATCAAACCAACACATACATACGACTACATACATAAATTCCAAATGGAAAACATTACTTACTTACTTATTCAATCAAACAATTATCAAAAGATCTGCAGCTCATTCCTGTCATCACTGCTACAGCTCTTGTTGTTACTACAGCTACTCGAAACTTTCTGTTTCTGCTTAGTTCAATCCAAACCCACCAACAATGATCCATCTCCAAGCCATTTTGTTACCTGCTACTGCCACTATTATGTATGCTCCGGTAAACCTGCAACATAACCGATTACATATCAACCACTGTGGTACGTTTTCAATTTCTAATTTGAATAAAACATCAAACCACCTCTAAACACTGTCATCTATATATATCATCTTTAACCATAACAAACAAGAACTAAATCATAGTAATCACCTTCAATTTGTAACTAACTAATATTATTCGTATTTGAACCGGATCGAATGAGGATGAATTGGGACCATTGTGGTGTTACACTAAATCGAAAACCATCAAGGACCCAATCTATTACAGTTTAGATTTGATGTAATAAATATATAAAAATACTGAAATTATAGAAAAATTAAAGAAATTTAGGAAATATAATAAATCAATTACTTACATCACCAATTAATAAGTCGATTACTTGATTGATGGATGAAGGATCGTGATTATTGATGAGGAAGAAGACGATGAAGAAGCTAAACAGGGTGAATGACAATCAATCGACCTGCTATTCAGTGATGATGCCATTCGAGTAATCTGTGATGATGATGAACGACGATGAATCGAAGATCCCGTGAACATCGTGAGTTTATTTTTTTTCTTTTCTTTTCTTCTTTTTTTTTTTTTCCTGAGTTCTGATATTGTGGTTCTCGATCTGTTTGAGCACCGACAGCCAAAGCAATCCCACTTTTATTAGGTACGGTGATTATTAATTATTATTATTATTATTATTATTATTATTATTATTATTATTATTATTATTATTATTATTATTATTATTATTATTATTATTATTATTAGTATTATTATTATTATTATTATTATTATTATTAATCACATTAAGAATTATTATTATTGTAAATATTAATATAAATATTATAGTTACAATTACAATTAGGATTCTTGTTATTTAATATTGTTATTACTAACACTATTATTCTTACTAGTAATATCATTATGTAGTATTATTATAAATACTAACATTAATAATAAAAAGATTGTTGTTATTATTATTATGAACATTAAGTATTATGTATAATTTTATCAAAAGTATTATTTTCGTTACTATTATTATCAAACTTTTCATTTCATTTAAAAACTACAGTTAATATCATTAATATTAATAAAGTTATTATTATTATTAGTAAACCATTATTTTTATTAAAAACTATCTTTTCAAATAAAATAAATATTTATTACACAAATATACTTTTTACAAATACTATAATTATAATAAAACTTCATATAACTATATATATATATATATCAAATTTATTAAGATTGTTTATATAAATACTTACAAATGACAGACTATCGATTTTAATTGTAACACTAAATAATTACGTATATAAATATGGACATATTAATATAACTATAGAAATAATAAATCAATCACAAATCAACAATACATAATATATAAATTAAAATATAATAAAAATATTTATTCGATTACTATTATATATATATATTAATGAATATACAAATGATATAGGTTCGTGAATCCGAGGCCAACCTTGCATTGTTCGAAATAGATATATGTATTTTTACTACAAAATACATTAGGTGAGTTTCATTTGCTCCCTTTTTAAATGCTTTTGCAATATATATTTTTGGAACTGAGAATACATGTGTTGTTTTTATAACTGTTTTACGAAATAGACACAAGTAATCAAAACTACATTATATGGCTGGATTATTAAACCGAATATGCCCCTTTTTAGTCTGGTAATCTAAGAATTAGGGAACAGACACCCTAATTGACGCGAATCCTAAAGATATATCTATCGGGCCCAACAAGCCCCATCCAAAGTACCGGATGCTTTAATACTTCAAAATTTATATCATGTCCGAAGGAGGATCCTGGAATGATGGGGATATTCTTATATGCATATTGTGAATGTCGGTTACCAGGTGTTCAATCCATATGAATGATATTTTTGTCTCTATGCATGGGACGTATGTTTATGAGAAATGGAAATATGAAATCTTGTGGTCTATTAAAATTATGAAATGATTATTTATGTTAAACTAATGAACTCACCAATCTTTTGGTTGACACTTGAAAGTATGTTTATTCTCAGGTATGAAAGAAATCTTCCGCTGTGCATTTGCTCATTTTAGAGATATTACTTAGAATCATTCATGACATATTTCAAAAGACGTTGCATTCGAGTCATCGCGTTCATCAAGATTATTATTAAATCAATTATAGTTAGATATATTATGAAATGGTATGCCTGCCGTCAACTTTTGATGTAATGAAAGATTGTCTTTTCAAAAACGAATGCAATGTTTGTAAAACGTATCATATAGAGGTCAAGTACCTCGCGATGTAATCAACTGTTGTGAATAGTTTATAATCGATATGGACTTCGTCCGGATGGATTAGGATGGGTCGCTTCAGTTGGTATCAGAGCGGTGGTCTTAGCGAACCAGGTCTGCATTAGTGTGTCTAACTGATAAGTCGTTAGGATGCTTTAGTAAGTCTGGACTTCGACCGTGTCTGCATGTCAAAAGTTTTGCTTATCATTTCGTGTCGAAAATTATCTACTTATTATCCTTAGGAAATTACCTGCTTATAATTCCTAGGGAATCATTTGATTATCATTCTTAGTCTAGACACATCTTACTGCATTGATTGCATGAACAGTGTATAGACAAAATTCATATCTTAACGTATCTGTTATTGTTAACTTTGCCTGACAGCTTCCGTAGATTCCTCTGTAACTTATGGGATTTTAGTATTATATATGCATATGTAAATTATGTATTGCAGATGAAATGTCCCGTTCTTATTGATTAAAAATGTTCCATATTAATTGATTTCGTTGCGAGGTTTTGACCTCTATATGAGACGTTTTTCAAAGACTGCATTCATTTTAAAACAAACCATAACCTTTATTTCATCAATAAAGGTTTAAAAAGCTTTACGTAGATTATCAAATAATGATAATCTAAAATATCCTGTTTACACACGACCATTACATAATGGTTTACAATACAAATATGTTACAACAAAATAAGTTTCTTGAATGCAGTTTTTACACAATATCATACAAGCATGGACTCCAAATCTCGTCCTTATTTAAGTATGCGATAGCGGAAGCTCTTAATAATCACCTGAGAATAAACATGCTTAAAACGTCAACAAAAATGTTGGTGAGTTATAGGTTTAACCTATATATATCAAATCATAATAATAGACCACAAGATTTCATATTTCAATACACATCCCATACATAGAGATAAAAATCATTCATATGGTGAACACCTGGTAACTGACATTAACAAGATGCATATATAAGAATATCCCCATCATTCCGGGACACCCTTCGGATATGATATAAATTTCGAAGTACTAAAGCATCCGGTACTTTGGATGGGGTTTGTTAGGCCCAATAGATCTATCTTTAGGATTCGCGTCAATTAGAGTGTCTGTTCCCTAATTCTTAGATTACCAGACTTAATAAAAAGGGGCATATTCGATTTCAATAATTCAACCATAGAATGTAGTTTCACGTACTTGTGTCTATTTTGTAAATCATTTATAAAACCTGCATGTATTCTCATCCCAAAAATATTAGATTTTAAAAGTGGGACTATAACTCACTTTCACAGATTTTTACTTCGCCGGGAAGTAAGACTTGGCCACTGGTTGATTCACGAACCTTAATTTCCTTGGATAAACCTACTGGAAAAGAGAAAAATGGATCTAGCTTCAACGGATCCTTGGATGGCTCGAAGTTCTTGAAGCTTGTATTAGAATGATAACCTACTGTAAGAAACAAAGATTTCTTGAGGTTGGATGATCACCTTACAAGATTGGGAAGTGAGCTAGCAAACTTGAAAGTATTCTTGATTTTATGTAACTAGAACTTGTAGAATATATGAAGAACACTTAGAACTTGAAGATAGAACTTGAGAGAGATCAATTAGATGAAGAAAATTGAAGAATGAAAGTGTTTGTAGGTGTTTTTGGTCGTTGGTGTATGGATTAGATATAAAGGATATGTAATTTTGTTTTCATGTAAATAAGTCATGAATGATTACTCATATTTTTGTAATTTTATGAGATATTTCATGCTAGTTACCAAATGATGGTTCCCACATGTGTTAGGTGACTCACATAGGCTGCTAAGAGCTGATCATTGGAGTGTATATACCAATAGTACATACATCTAAAAGCTGTGTATTGTACGAGTACGAATACGGGTGCATACGAGTAGAATTGTTGATGAAACTGAACGAGGATGTAATTGTAAGCATTTTTGTTAAGTAGAAGTATTTTGATAAGTGTATTGAAGTCTTTCAAAAGTGTATAAATACATATTAAAACACTACATGTATATACATTTTAACTGAGTCGTTAAGTCATCGTTAGTCGTTACATGTAAGTGTTGTTTTGAAACCTTTAGGTTAACGATCTTGTTAAATGTTGTTAACCCAATGTTTATAATATCAAATGAGATTTTAAATTATTATATTATCATGATAT
This sequence comes from Rutidosis leptorrhynchoides, assembly GCF_046630445.1. Lineage (NCBI taxonomy): Eukaryota > Viridiplantae > Streptophyta > Magnoliopsida > Asterales > Asteraceae > Rutidosis > Rutidosis leptorrhynchoides. The sequence goes on from NC_092340.1 coordinate 225,462,982, forward strand.
TATCATGTATGAATATCTCTTAATATGATATATATACATTAAATGTCTTTACAACGATAATCGTTACATATATGTCTCGTTTAAAAATCATTAAGTTAGTAGTCTTGTTTTTACATATGTAGTTCCTTGTTAATATACTTTATGATATGTTTTCTTATCATAGTATCATGTTAACTATATATATCCATATATATGTCATCATATAGTTTTTACAAGTTTTAACGTTCGTGAATCACCGATCAACTTGGGTGGTCAATTGTCTATATGAAACATATTTCAATTAATCAAGTCTTAACAAGTTTGATTGCTTAACATGTTAGAAACATTTAATCATGTAAATATCAATCTCAATTAATATATATAAATATGGAAAAGTTCGGGTCACTACAGTACCTACCCGTTAAATAAATTTCGTCCCGAAATTTTAAGCTGTTGAAGGTGTTGACGAATCTTCTGGAAATAGATGCGGGTATTTCTTCTTCATCTGATCTTCACGCTCCCAGGTGAACTCGGGTCCTCTACGAGCATTCTATCGAACCTTAACAATTGGTATCTTGTTTTGCTTAAGTCTTTTAACCTCACGATCCATTATTTCGACGGGTTCTTCGATGAATTGGAGTTTTTCGTTGATTTGGATTTCATCTAACGGAATAGTGAGATCTTCTTTAGCAAAACATTTCTTCAAATTCGAGACGTGGAAAGTGTTATGTACAGCCGCGATTTGTTGAGGTAACTCAAGTCGGTAAGCTACTGGTCCGACACGATCAATAATCTTGAATGGTCCAATATACCTTGGATTTAATTTCCCTCTTTTACCAAATCGAACAACGCCTTTCCAAGGTGCAACTTTAAGCATGACCATCTCTCCAATTTCAAATTCTATATCTTTTCTTTTAATGTCAGCGTAGCTCTTTTGTCGACTTTGGGCGGTTTTCAATCGTTGTTGAATTTGGATGATCTTCTCGGTAGTTTCTTGTATAATCTCCGGACCCGTAATCTGTCTATCCCCCACTTCACTCCAACAAATCGGAGACCTGCACTTTCTACCATAAAGTGCTTCAAACGGCGCCATCTCAATGCTTGAATGGTAGCTGTTGTTGTAGGAAAATTCTGCTAACGGTAGATGTCGATCTCAACTGTTTCCGAAATCAATAACACATGCTCGTAGCATGTATTCAAGAGTTTGTATCGTCCTTTTGCTCTGCCCATCAGTTTGTGGATGATAGGCAGTACTCATGTCTAGACGAGTTCTTAATGCTTGCTGTAATGTCTGCCAGAATCTTGAAATAAATCTGCCATCCCTATCAGAGATAATAGAGATTAGTATTCCATGTCTGGAGACGACTTCCTTCAAATACAGTCGTGCTAACTTCTCCATCTTGTCATCTTCTCTTATTGGCAGGAAGTGTGCTGATTTGGTGAGACGATCAACTATTACCCAAATAGTATCAAAACCACTTGCAGTCCTTGGCAATTCAGTGATGAAATCCATGGTAATGTTTTCCCATTTCCATTCTGGGATTTCGGGTTGTTGAAGTAGACCTGATGGTTTCTGATGCTCAGCTTTGACCTTAGAACACGTCAAACATTCTCCTACGTATTTAGCAACATCGGCTTTCATACCCGGCCACCAAAAATGTTTCTTGAGATCCTTGTACATCTTCCCCGTTCCAGGATGTATTGAGTATCTGGTTTTATGAGCTTCTCTAAGTACCATTTCTCTCATATCTCCAAATTTTGGTACCCAAATCCTTTCAGCCCTATACCGGGTTCCGTCTTCCCGAATATTAAGATGCTTCTCCGATCCTTTGGGTATTTCATCCTTTAAATTTCCCTTTTTTAAAACTCCTTGTTGCGCCTCCTTTATTTGAGTAGTAAGGTTATTATGAATCATTATATTCATAGATTTTACTCGAATGGGTTCTCTGTCCTTCCTGCTCAAGGCATCGGCTACCACATTTGCCTTCCCCGGGTGGTAACGAATCTCAAAGTCGTAATCATTCAATAATTCAATCCACCTACGCTGCCTCATATTCAGTTGTTTCTGATTAAATATGTGTTGAAGACTTTTGTGGTCGGTATATATAATACTTTTGACCCCATATAAGTAGTGCCTCCAAGTCTTTAATGCAAAAACAACCGCGCCTAATTCCAAATCATGCGTCGTATAATTTTGTTCGTGAATCTTCAATTGTCTAGACGCATAAGCAATCACCTTCGTTCGTTGCATTAATACACAACTGAGACCTTGCTTTGATACGTCACAATAAATCACAAAATCATCATTCCCTTCAGGCAATGACAATATAGGTGCCGTAGTTAGCTTTTTCTTCAATAACTGAAACGCTTTCTCTTGTTCATCATTCCATTCAAATTTCTTCCCTTTATGCGTTAATGCAGTCAAGGGTTTTATTATTCTGGAAAAGTCTTGGATGAACCTTCTGTAGTAACCAGCTAGTCCTAAAAACTGGCGTATGTGTTTCGGAGTTTTCGGGGTTTCCCACTTTTCAACAGTTTCTATCTTTGCCGGATCCACCTTAATACCTTCTTTGTTCACTATGTGACCGAGGAATTGAACTTCTTCCAACCAAAATGCACACTTTGAAAACTTAGCGTACAATTCTTCCTTCCTCAATACTTCTAACACCTTTCTCAAATGTTCACCGTGTTCTTGGTCATTCTTTGAGTAAATAAGTATGTCATCAATGAAAACAATGACAAACTTGTCAAGGTATGGTCCACACACTCGGTTCATAAGGTCCATGAACACAGCTGGTGCATTAGTTAAACCAAACGGCATGACCATAAACTCATAATGACCGTAACGTGTTCTGAAAGCAGTCTTTGGAATATCATATTCTTTCACCCACATTTGATGATACCCGGAACGTAAGTCAATCTTTGAATAAACAGACGAGCCTTGTAGTTGATCAAATAAGTCGTCGATTCTCTGTAGTGAGTAGCGGTTCTTGATGGTAAGTTTGTTCAACTCTCGGTAGTCGATACACAACCTGAATGTACCATCTTTCTTCTTGACAAACAAAACAGGAGCTCCCCACGGTGATGTGCTTGGTCGAATGAAATCACGCTCTAAAAGTTCTTGTAATTGGCTTTGCAGTTCTTTCATCTCGCTGGGTGCGAGTCTGTAAGGAGCACGAGCTATTGGTGCAGCTCCTGGTACAAGATCTATTTGAAATTCAACGGATCGATGTGGGGGTAATCCCGGTAATTCTTTCGGAAATACATCGGGAAATTCTTTTGCAATGGGAACATCATTGATGCTCTTTTCTTCAGTTTGTACTTTCTCGACGTGTGCTAGAACAGCATAGCAACCTTTTCTTATTAGTTTTTGTGCCTTCAAATTACTAATAAGATGTAGCTTCGTGTTGCCCTTTTCTCCGTACACCATTAAGGGTTTTCCTTTTTCTCGTATAATGCGAATTGCATTTTTGTAACAAACGATCTCCGCTTTCACTTCTTTCAACCAGTCCATACCGATTATCACATCAAAACTCCCTAACTCTACTGGTATCAAATCAATCTTAAATGTTTCGCTAACCAGTTTAATTTCTCGATTCCGACATATATTATCTGCTGAAATTAATTTACCATTTGCTAATTCGAGTAAAAATTTACTATCCAAAGGCGTCAATGGACAACTTAATTTAGCACAAAAATCTCTACTCATATAGCTTCTATCCGCACCCGAATCAAATAAAACGTAAGCAGATTTATTGTCAATAAGAAACGTACCCGTAACAAGCTCCGGGTCTTCCTGTGCCTCTGCCACATTAATATTGAAAACTCTTCCGCGGCCTTGTCCATTCGTGTTCTCCTGGTTCGGGCAATTTCTAATGATGTGGCCCGGTTTTCCACATTTATAACAAACTACATTGGCATAACTTGCTCCGACACTACTTGCTCCACCATTACTCATTCCGACACCATTTGTTCCTTTCGTTCTATTAACCCCTGGTCCGTAGACCTCACACTTCGCTGCGCTATGACCATTTCTTTTACACTTGTTGCAAAATTTGGTGCAGAACCCCGAGTGATACTTTTCACACCTTTGGCATAGCTGCTTCTGATTGTTGTTGTTGTTGCGGTTATTATTGTTGTTGGGATGATTGTTGTAGTTGCTGCTGCTGTTGTTGTTGTTGTTGTTGTTGGGCCGTTTGTTGTAGTTGCGATTGATGTTGCGATTGCTGGGATAATTGTTGCGATTATTGTTGTAATTGCTGTTGTTGTTGTATTGGTGATTCTTATCACCGTTTTCCTCCCACTTTCTTTTGACTTGCTTCACATTGGCCTCTTCAGCAGTCTGTTCTTTAATTCTTTCTTCAATCTGGTTCACTAGTTTATGAGCCATTCTACATGCCTGTTGTATGGAGGCGGGCTCGTGTGAACTTATATCTTCTTGGATTCTTTCCGGTAATCCTTTCACAAACGCGTCGATCTTCTCTTCCTCATCTTCGAACGCTCCCGGACACAATAGGCACAATTCTGTGAATCGTCTTTCGTACGTGGTAATATCAAATCCTTGGGTTCGTAACCCTCTAAGTTCTGTCTTGAGCTTATTGACCTCGATTCTGGGACGGTATTTCTCGTTCATCAAGTGCTTGAATGCTGACCACGGTAGTGCGTACGCATCGTCTTGTCCCACTTGCTCTAGATAGGTATTCCACCATGTTAACGCAGAACCTGTGAAGGTATGCGTAGCGTACTTCACTTTGTCCTCTTCAGTACACTTACTTATGGCAAACACCGATTCGACCTTCTCGGTCCACCGTTTCAATCCGATCGGTCCTTCGGTTCCATCAAATTCCAAAGGTTTGCAGGCAGTGAATTCTTTGTAGGTGCATCCTACACGATTTCCTGTACTGCTAGATCCAAGGTTATTGTTGGTATGTAGCGCAGCCTGTACTGCGGCTATGTTTGAAGCTAGAAAAGTACGGAATTCCTCTTCATTCATATTCACGGTGATGGAATTCAACATTTCAACAAGTTCTTAATGTTAACTTATTCATGAAACCAATTCATTAAGAGTTACAACAAGCGGAAGCAAAATATTAAGAAAGCATGTTAATATGTTAAACCACTTTAGATGAATTCCATATAGTTATCAAGTCATGAAATAATGCTTACATATAACAAAGAAGGAAGAAGATTATACCTCCTCTATGATGAGTTATGAGCTGAATTTGGACAGCAAAATGATGATGAAAATGATGGAAGAAAGCTACCAACTTGAACCCTCAAGTGTGCAATACCCTAATCCTTTGATGCACCAACACCACCCTTTAAGTTAGTTAAGATTTAGACACTTAACTAGCTAATTAAGCAAGCTTAAAACCCTTTTATTTGCACCCAAAATTCTGATCAGCAGCAACTAGAAAGAAGATGATGAATGGAGCCTCAAAACTATGAAACCTCAAGTGTTTATACCCCAAACTTATAACCAACACTTATTGCTTTGGTTAGGATTTAATAACACTTGAATTTCTCACTTGCAAAACCACTTGAACCCCTTTTTATTCAGCTCAAAATTCGGCCAGCATCATACAGCAGAAAGTTTGAAAGAGTTTTCTAACTTGTAAGTGCAAAATGAGAGTCAAAACTTGGTTTTTAAGTGTTAAGCATGCACTTGGGAATATTTGTATCAAAAGTAACAAGAATAAACTAGCATGGGACTTGTCTTGGAGTCCCAAAATCTGCCCATCCATGCCATTATTTTATAACAAGAATGTTTTATAAAAAACTTGATGTTTTATATATAAAACTTGTTATAAAATATATGCATTGTTTAGTTACTTATATACTTTATAAACTTTTTATAAAATATAACACAATATAATTATTTAAACCTATAAACAATTATATATAATTATCCAAATAATTTATCTCAAGTGATAATATTTTAGAAAACCGATTTTCTAAAATTCAAGTGTCGCGTATTTACTTAACGATCCAATCGCTAAGATTAAATACATTTAAAGTGTTGGTAAGCTTGTTATTGGGTATGACCCGACTTGGATAATAATATATTAGCCACATTAATTAAATATGTCTCTCGGGCATACGAAAATCCTTCAATCTCCCACTTGCACGAGAAACATAAGAAATTAATGCAAGTGATGGATACCACCTAACGACCGTCCATCACCCCCAATATGTTATGACTTTGTGCCATTCAATAACATCATCCCTTTCGAGCTTCCCATCTCGAATATGAATAAATGAATCTTTCATTATTTCCTTTCGTCCTAGATGTCATGCTAAATCTAAGAGATACAGAGTGATCACTCTCTTCTAGATTTAACTTTATCAGGCCTTAGACATCTGACTCTCAACGAATAAGAGGGACAAATTCCATCTTGATCACATACGTCCTAGATATATATACTTTGCATTACACCTGAGCTCTTCCTTATGAACTACCATATTTCAGAATAGCGAAGGAAAGAATCAAGGCATAATACTTGGTAAATATCTGAACCCAATATGTATCTCAGGTCAGAGGATACAATGATATTCACCTTTACTCAAGATTACATGTGATCAACCACAAAGGCTCCATTTAGTAAATCTTGAGGGCGGGTCTTCCAATATTTGTATCCCACAAATATCTATGAACCTTGGTTGCAACCTTGCCCCACATTCATCCCGTGAATGTATACCAGTCCAAGTTCATAATAGTCTAAACCTCACACTTGCTCCCACAAATGTGATCGACTACGGAATTTAGAATAATAGCTTATTCATGGATAAAATATGCAAAATAGGAACCTGACTCAAGATTAATAAATTAACACCATAATTATATTAATGAGTTTGAACAATTTCGTTCCGTTACAATACTTAAAACAGATCATGACCAATCACTAGAATATCGAAGCCCTAAAGCACAAACATGTCCTGCATGTTTTGATCCATGTAAGAGCTTCGTGAGTGGATCCGCTATGTTAAGATCTGTGTGAACTTTACGAATACATATCTTTCCCTTTTCAACTTCATCCCTTATGTAGTTGAATCTCCGCTCAATGTGACGGGTCTTTTGGTGAGCACGAGGTTCTTTGATTTGAGCAATCGCACCCTCGTTATCGCAAAAGATCTCAAGAGGGTCCTGAATGGAAGGGACTACTCCTAAGTCGTCGATGAATTTCTTCATCCATGCAGCTTCCTGAGCTGCCAATGATGCGGCGATGTACTCCGACTCTGTAGTGGATAAAGCAACAACATCCTGTTTTGAACTCTTCCAAGAGACCGCACCTCCATTTAACGTGAAGACATAACCGGATTATGATCGAGAATCATCTCGATCAGTTTGGAAACTTGCATCTACGTAACCTTTTACGGCGAGTTCCTCCTCACCAGACCCGTATATAAGAAACATATCCTTAGTCCTTCTAAGGTATTTCAATATACTTTTGACAGCAATCCAATGACTGTTTCCTGGGTTATTCTGGTATCTACTTGTCAGGCTAAGAGCGCATGACACATCCGGTCTAGTGCATATCATTGCATACATGATTGACCCAATAGCAGACGCATATGGGACTTTCTTCATTCTCTCCTGTTCATCTTTCGTGGTGGGGCACTGAGATGAACTGAGAAGTGTTCCCTTTTGAATAGGTACCAAACCTTTCTTAGAGTTCTCCATCTTGAACCTTTTCAAGATCTTTTCAATGTATGCACTTTGATTCAAACCTATCAGCTTCTTGGATCTATCCCTGTAGATCCCAATCCCCAAAACGTATTGTGCTTCTCCAAGATCCTTAATGGAGAAGCATTTACTTAACCAAGTTTTAACTCCTTGCATTGCCGGAACATCATTTCCAAATAGTAATATATCATCCACATATAATACAAGGAACATGATAGTGCTCCCACTAGCTTTCTTGTATACACAAGCTTCATCACCATTTTTAATGAAGCCAAATTTCTTGGCCTCCTCATTAAAACGATGATTCCACATTCTAGATGCTTGTTTCAATCCGTATATTGACTTCTTTAACTTGCATACCTTCTTAGGATATTTCGAATCAACAAAACCTTCAGGCTGAACCATGTAGACATCTTCCTCAAGATGTCCGTTTAGGAAAGCGGTCTTGACATCCATTTGCTATATTTCATAATCATAATGAGCAGCAATGGAAAGTAATATCCTAATAGACTTTAGCATTGCCACAGGCGAAAAAGTTTCATCATAGTCAACCCCTTGAGTTTGAGTGAAACCTTTTGCTACAAGTCTAGCTTTATATGTATCCAAGTTTCCATGTATGTCGGTTTTCATCTTGAAAAACCATTTACAATCAACTAGCCTTGAGCCAGTAGGTTATTCAACAAGTTCCCAAACTTGGTTGTCATACATGGATTGCATCTCAGCGTTCTTGGCTTCCTGCCATTTATCCTTATCAATCCTTGATAAAGCATCTTGGTAGTTTGTTGGTTCATCCAAATCAACCACATAGCAACCATCCATGAGAAACCCATATCTCTCAGGAGGATTACTAATTCTACCAGATCTGCGAACGTCTTGTGTATTTTGATCATCCATTTGATCACTCTCAACATTTTCATGTTGAGTGCTAGTGTCAACCAATTGTGTATCATCTACTTGATCTTGAACCTCTTCAAGATCTATCTTCCTTTCACTATTTCCTTCCATTAGGAACTTAGTTTCAAGGAATTCAGCCTTTCGAGCAACAAATACATTTTGCTCGGATGGATCATAGAAATAATATCCCATATCATCCTTGGGATATCCTATGAAGATACACTTCGTGGACCGAGCATTCAACTTATTAGGGACGTAACGCTTAGGATAAGCTTCACATCCCCATACCTTTAAGTATGATAGAGATGGAGGTTTTCCAAACCACATCTCATGAGGAGTTCGTTCCACTTTCTTGGTTGGGGCCATATTTAAAATACGAGCCGCGGAGCATAGGCAATAACCCCAAAATGACAGAGGTAACGAGCTTCTAGCCATCATTGATCGAACCATATCCATTAGGGTTCGGTTCCTCCTTTCGGATACACCATTAAGCTGTGGTGTCCCGGGTGGAGTAAGTTGCGAGATAATCCCACAACTTCTAAGATGATCTTGGAAGGCATCGCTTAGGTATTCACCTCCTCTATCGGTACGGAGTACCTTGATTGTCTTTTTGAGTTGATTTTGTACTTCGTTTTGATACTCTTTGAATGCTTCAAAAGTTTCATCCTTATGTCTTAACAAGTAGACATATCCGAAACGACTGAAGTCATCAATGAAAGTAACGAAGTATCTTTCACCATTCCTAGTTATGGGCTTAAAGGGTCCACATACATCCGAATGTATTAATCCCAATAAGTTCTTAGCCCTTTCGTAGGTCCCTTTGAAAGGTGCTTTAGTCATTTTGCCTTGTAAACAAGATTCACATACATCAAACGAGTCTAGTTCATTTGATTTCAAAAGGCCATTCTTTTGAAGTGTATGCATTCGATTCTTGTTTATGTGACTAAGGCGACAATGCCATAAGTTGGAATCACTCAAATCCCTTTTGAGTTTCTTGGTGCTAGTATGGTATATTGAGCTACTAGATGATGTGTCATCATGAATCAATTCATAAATTCCATTTGAAGCCGAGGCCTTAAAATAGAATACATTATCTAAATAAACGTGGATATCATCATTAACAAAATTAAGATAAAAACCACATTGTTTTAAACGGGAAACTGAAATAATGTTTCGACATAAATCCGGTGCATACAAAACATTGTTCAAAATAAGTTCCAAACCACTTGGAAGCTTTAATACAAAGTCTCCTTGAGCCTTCACTTGCACTTTGGCTCCATTACCCATAAAGAGACTTGATGTTCCCGTTTGCTTGCTACTTCTTTTGAACCCCTGCAAAGAATTTCAAATGTGAGTTCCACATCCAGTGTCTAATACCCATGTATTAGAAGAAGTAATACTAAGCTCTATATATACCATATATATATTACCTGAGGTTTGCCCCGCATCCCTCTTTTCCTTCAACTCCTTAAGGTAGACCGGGCAGTTGCGTTTCCAGTGACCCATTTCACCGCAACCGAAGCACGGGTCTTCCTTGGGGTTTGCTTGTCCGACAACCTTTTGCTTCTTGTTCTTGTTTTTGGTTGGGGTAACCATCCTCCCCTTTCCCTTGCCTTGATGGGCGGGTCCTTTCCTCTTAGCCGCCTTTGGGTTAGAGGTGTTGTTACCTTTGGACCCACCATCATTGATCATTAGCACGGGTGAAGCCCTCTTACCCATGCTAGTTTCCGCCGTCCTAAGCATGCCATGAAGTTCGCCAATGGTCTTATCCATCCCATTCATATTGTAATTAATTACAAATTGGTCAAACCTCTTTGACAAGGAGTTTAGGATAAGATCCGTGGCTAGCTCATTGGATATGTTGAGATTAAGACGGTTTGCGTGATCAATGAGGCTTTTCATCTTAAGGACATAAGATGAAACGGATTGGGAGTCATCCATACGACATGCATGAAGTGCTCGAACGGTCTCGAAGCGCTCGACACGTGCTTGTTGAAGGAACATATCCTTCAATTGCGTGATCATGTCGTATGCAGTATGATGCTCGAAATCCTTTTGGAGTTCAGGTATCATAGTCCCAAGCATTAGGCAAGCGACTTGCACCGAATCGGTGCAATACTTATCCCAATAAGTCATGCCTTCCGTATCATCCTCGTCGGGTTGATCGGGAATGGGGTCCTCCAACACATACTCCTTATCCTCGAGTTTGAGGACAATCCTAAGATTGCGGAACCAATCCATAAAGTTCGTATGGTTGAGTTTGTCTTTCTCGAGGAGAGACCTTAATGATAGGTTGTGTAAGTTAATTGGTGCATTTTGCGTGTTGTTGATGTTATTAGCGGCCATCTACAATATTTAACAAAGTTCATTTAAGTATTGATTTTAAATTTAATAAACAATACCCTTTTATATTTTAATTGACATATTAAATATTAGAATCCAACGGTAAATCAAATTTCGGTTAGGTGACCTTTATCCCGTTATTTGATTTAGCTAGGTAGTCATAATGACAATTGCAATCCTTTTGCAACTTCTAAATTATGGGATCATCCAATCCTTTTGCATGGCATATTTATCCCATCAACGCCTATTTGTTCCTCATGCTTCGGTGACCCTAAGTTCATGATTCCCAAATCAAGTCGTCCTACTTGTGTAAACGTGTAAACTTAACATACAAGTGGTTAGGTGACCTTTATCCCACAAGCATGCGAAATTCACCTCAACCATATTAGTTTGTTCATGACGGTTAGGTGACCTTTATCCCATCATGAGTTCCCTAATATGTCTAAGTGTCACACAAAAGGGTGGCGTTTAACTTGTTTACCTTGTTAATAGAAGGGATTTTAAGTTTCCATTAATTCTAGTTTAAGAGAACTTTTATGCCATACACCAACATGCATTTAGTGTATGGTTCATTTGAAATCGATTTTCAAGTCATGTAATTTTAGCCAATTACTTGATATAAACCATTTTATACATATGATCATTATCATGTTCTTAATAACCGTTTATTAATATCCTTTTTACCATTTCAATTTAACCGATTAAATTGTGGTTTGGTAAATATCATGTTGTTAATAATTTAACCAATTAAATTTTAGTTTTGCTTGTTGTTAACTTGTGTGATAACTTGTTGTAGTAACATGCACAATCCACAATCATACAAGAAATTAAAACAACCACGCATGCAAAACAAATGTTCACAATCAAGCCTTTTGGTAGACATTTTGTTTAGCCGAAAACAAAATGCCACCGGTCAATGGGTAAAACACAAAGTAAGAGGTTTTAACCTCCCACTTAACCTTGCATCCACATGCTTCTTGTGTTCTTCCTTGTGATCTTCATGCATCTTCATCTTGTTACAAAATATATCCTAATACATTTTGTCTAGAAAATGAAAACACATCCTAATCTATTTTACATGCCAAATATAAAATAAATTACATAACCAAAATTAATATTACATACCAAATGAATAATTAATTTTACAAACCAAATTGAATGAATATTACAACCATTCAACCAAACAAATATCCATTCAAACACACATGCATACATCATAAGGTCAAGGCATTGATTGTGAACTACAATATACAACAAATATGACCAATTTGCAAGTTCCAAACCCACTTTTGGAACCCTTAAAATTCGGCCAAAATCATGAACCCACCCAAACCCCAATATTTTTACATTCTACTTTCATGCATGTATATAGAATGCAAAGTTGGTGAGTTTTAAAGACCATATATAAGAAACATATTTCATACACTTCGGCTCTAGATACCATTGATGGAATTCAACATTTCAACAAGTTCTTAATGTTAACTTATTCATGAAACCAATTCATTAAGAGTTACAACAAGCGGAAGCAAAATATTAAGAAAGCATGTTAATATGTTAAACCACTTTAGATGAATTCCATATAGTTATCAAGTCATGAAATAATGCTTACATATAACAAAGAAGGAAGAAGATTATACCTCCTCTATGATGAGTTATGAGCTGAATTTGGATAGCAAAATGATGATGAAAATGATGGAAGAAAGCTACCAACTTGAACCCTCAAGTGTGCAATACCCTAATCCTTTGATGCACCAACACCACCCTTTAAGTTAGTTAAGATTTAGACACTTAACTAGCTAATTAAGCAAGCTTAAAACCCTTTTATTTGCACCCAAAATTCTGATCAGCAGCAACTAGAAAGAAGATGATGAATGGAGCCTCAAAACTATGAAACCTCAAGTGTTTATACCCCAAACTTATAACCAACACTTATTGCTTTGGTTAGGATTTAATAACACTTGAATTTCTCACTTGCAAAACCACTTGAACCCCTTTTTGTTCAGCTCAAAATTCGGCCAGCATCATACAGCAGAAAGTTTGAAAGAGTTTTCTAACTTGTAAGTGCAAAATGAGAGTCAAAACTTGGTTTTTAAGTGTTAAGCATGCACTTGGGAATATTTGTATCAAAAGTAACAAGAATAAACTAGCATGGGACTTGTCTTGGAGTCCCAAAATCTGCCCATCCATGCCATTATTTTATAACAAGAATGTTTTATAAAAAACTTGATGTTTTATATATAAAACTTGTTATAAAATATATGCATTGTTTAGTTACTTATATACTTTATAAACTTTTTATAAAATATAACACAATATAATTATTTAAACCTATAAACAATTATATATAATTATCCAAATAATTTATCTCAAGTGATAATATTTTAGAAAACCGATTTTCTAAAATTCAAGTGTCGCGTATTTACTTAACGATCCAATCGCTAAGATTAAATACATTTAAAGTGTTGGTAAGCTTGTTATTGGGTATGACCCGACTTGGATCATAATATATTAGCCACATTAATTAAATATGTCTCTCGGGCATACGAAAATCCTTCACACGGTGTGTCGAGTAGTCGGTGCCATTTCCTTCAAAATAGTCAAATGGAATAAGTTAATCATACAAAATATTAAGAGTAGTTAATAGTATTTCGTAGCATAATATGAACTCATTTATAAAAGCTTTTTCTTCATATTAGTGTTTTATAAGTTTAAATTCGGGTAGTACCTACCCGTTAAGTTCATACTTAGTAGCTAATATACAATTCAACTACTACAATTCTATATGAAAAACTGATTATAATAATATTTCGCGTTCAAACTTTTACACAATATTTTACAAACTTACAATACCGCTTATTTTACATATAGCATGAAATATAGCACACAATAAATTTGATACAAGATGGTTGTGAAGATAATTCTAGCTAGTACACAAGTCGTTCAGCAAAGGCAATAAAGACACGTAATTCATACGTCCAGAAACAAGTCATGCAATCTGGTTTTACTAGGATTACTTCCCATCCTTGGTCTTGTGGAACATAACCGTTATGGCCGTTGATAAGACAGCGTGTTGTAACGTCGTTAAAGGGACGAGGGTTACGTAATGTCCAACAGTCCCGTAACAATCTAAAAACCTCATTTCTTACCCCAATTACCGACTCCGTCACTTGTGGGAACGTTTTGTTTAATAGTTGTAGCCCGATGTTCTTGTTCTCACTTTGGTGAGAAGCGAACATTACTAATCCGTAAGCATAACATGCTTCTTTATGTTGCATGTTAGCCGCTTTTTCTAAATTACGAAGTCCAATATTCGGATATATTGAGTCAAAATAATTTCTTAACCCATTGCGTAAAATAGCATTTGGGTTCCCCGCAATATATGCGTCAAAGTAAACACATCGTAACTTATGGATTTCCCAATGTGATATCCCCCATCTTTCGAACGAAAGCCTTTTATAAACCAAGGCATTCTTGGAACGTTCTTCGAATGTCTTACAAACTGATCTCGCCTTAAATAGTTGTGCCGAAGAATTCTGACCGACTCTAGACAAGATTTCATCAATCATGTCTCCGGGTAGGTCTCTTAAAATATTGGGTTGTCTATCCATTTTGTGTTTTTATACTGTAAAATAGACAAGAGTTAGATTCATAAAAAAAAATACTTATTAATACAAGCAATTTTTACATATATCATAAAGCATAAGCACACTATATTACATGTATTACACCACACGAATATAACTATCTTATTCCGACTCGCTTGTTTCTTCTTCTTCGGTTTTGGTTCATTTTGCCAAGTTTCTAGGGATATATGATGTTCCCCTAATACGAGCCGTAATTTTCCACATTGGTTTAGAAAAACCTGGTGGTTTAGAGGTTCCCGGGTCATTGTTACAACTTAAGGACTTCGGGGGTTGACGATACATATAAATTTCATCGGGGTTGGAATTAGATTTCTCTATTTTTATGCCCTTTCCCTTATTATTTTCTTTTGCCTTTTTAAATTCAGTTGGGGTAATTTCTATAACATCATCGGAATTCTCGTCGGAATCCGATTCATCGGAGAATTGGTAATCCTCCCAATATTTTGCTTCCTTGGCGGAAACACCATTGACCATAATTAACCTTGGTCGGTTGGTTGAGGATTTTCTTTTACTTAATCGTTTTATTATTTCCCCCACCGGTTCTATTTCTTCATCTGGTTCCGATTCTTCTTCCGGTTCCGATTCTTCTTCCGGTTCCGACTCTTCTTCCGGTTCCTCTTCGGGAACTTGTGAATCAGTCCACGAATCATTCCAATTTACATTTGACTCTTCATTATTATTAGGTGAGTCAATGGGACTTGTTCTAGAGGTAGACATCTATCACATAATATCAAACGCGTTAAGAGATTAATATATCACATAATATTCACATGTTAAAAATATATAGTTTCCAACAAAATTTGTTAAGCAATCATTTTTCAAGTAAACACGGTCGAAGTCCAGACTCACTAATGCATCCTAACAAACTCGATAAGACACACTAATGCAAAATTCTGGTTCTCTAAGACCAACGCTCGGATACCAACTGAAATGTCCCGTTCTTATTGATTAAAAACGTTCCATATTAATTGATTTCGTTGCGAGGTTTTGACCTCTATATGAGACGTTTTTTAAAGACTGCATTCATTTTAAAACAAACCATAACCTTTATTTCATCAATAAAGGTTTAAAAAGCTTTACGTAGATGATCAAATAATGATAATCTAAAATATCCTGTTTACACACGACCATTACATAATGGTTTACAATACAAATATGTTACAACAAAATAAGTTTCTTGAATGCAGTTTTTACACAATATCATACAAGCATGGACTCCAAATCTCGTCCTTATTTAAGTATGCGATAGCGGAAGCTCTTAATAATCACCTGAGAATAAACATGCTTAAAACGTCAACAAAAATGTTGGTGAGTTATAGGTTTAACCTATATATATCAAATCATAATAATAGACCACAAGATTTCATATTTCAATACACATCACATACATAGAGATAAAAATCATTCATATCGTGAACACCTGGTAACCGACATTAACAAGATGCATATATAAGAATATCCCCATCATTCCGGGACACCCTTCGGATATGATATAAATTTCGAAGTACTAAAGCATCCGGCACTTTGGATGGGGTTTGTTAGGCCCAATAGATCTATCTTTAGGATTCGCGTCAATTAGGGTGTCTGTTCCCTAATTCTTAGATTACCAGACTTAATAAAAAGGGGCATATTCGATTTCGATAATTCAACCATAGAATGTAGTTTCACGTACTTGTGTCTATTTTGTAAATCATTTATAAAACCTGCATGTATTCTCATCCCAAAAATATTAGATTTTAAAAGTGGGACTATAACTCACTTTCACAGATTTTTACTTCGCCGGGAAGTAAGACTTGGCCACTGGTTGATTCACGAACCTTAATTTCCTTGGATAAACCTACTGGAAAAGAGAAAAATGGATCTAGCTTCAACGGATCCGTGGATGGCTCGAAGTTCTTGAAGCTTGTATTAGAATGATAACCTACTGTAAGAAACAAAGATTTCTTGAGGTTGGATGATCACCTTACAAGATTGGAAGTGAGCTAGCAAACTTGAAAGTATTCTTGATTTTATGTAACTAGAACTTGTAGAATATATGAAGAACACTTAGAACTTGAAGATAGAACTTGAGAGAGATCAATTAGATGAAGAAAATTGAAGAATGAAAGTGTTTGTAGGTGTTTTTGGTCGTTGGTGTATGGATTAGATATAAAGGATATGTAATTTTGTTTTCATGTAAATAAGTCATGAATGATTACTCATATTTTTGTAATTTTATGAGATATTTCATGCTAGTTACCAAATGATGGTTCCCACATGTGTTAGGTGACTCACATAGGCTGCTAAGAGCTGATCATTGGAGTGTATATACCAATAGTACATACATCTAAAAGCTGTGTATTGTACGAGTACGAATACGGGTGCATACGAGTAGAATTGTTGATGAAACTGAACGAGGATGTAATTGTAAGCATTTTTGTTAAGTAGAAGTATTTTGATAAGTGTATTGAAGTCTTTCAAAAGTGTATAAATACATATTAAAACACTACATGTATATACATTTTAACTGAGTCGTTAAGTCATCGTTAGTCGTTACATGTAAGTGTTGTTTTGAAACCTTTAGGTTAACGATCTTGTTAAATGTTGTTAACCCAATGTTTATAATATCAAATGAGATTTTAAATTATTATATTATCATGATATTATCATGTATGAATATCTCTTAATATGATATATATACATTAAATGTCTTTACAACGATAATCGTTACATATATGTCTCGTTTAAAAATCATTAAGTTAGTAGTCTTGTTTTTACATATGTAGTTCATTGTTAATATACTTTATGATATGTTTTCTTATCATAGTATCATGTTAACTATATATATATCCATATATATGTCATCATATAGTTTTTACAAGTTTTAACGTTCGTGAATCACCGATCAACTTGGGTGGTCAATTGTCTATATGAAACATATTTCAATTAATCAAGTCTTAACAAGTTTGATTGCTTAACATGTTGGAAACATTTAATCATGTAAATATCAATCTCAATTAATATATATAAATATGGAAAAGTTCGGGTCACTACAGCAGAGTACTAATCTACATCCTATAATCTATTTCTTGTCGAAAATCCTTCATTTGATCATACGAGATGAATCCCTCAACCAGTTCGAGTCCCGCAGATTCCGATAGTTATTCCGACAGCTATTCCGACATGAATATTCACCTAAGCTCCGAAGCGGTGTCACCAAAATGAATCAACCAATCATTCATCCCCAATTCATCTGATGGGTTCGTGATCTATTTAATCATTGGAGACAAGAAGAAGGTGATCCTTTCCACCCACTGAATTTCCCTCTTGGTGAAGAACCTGAACCACTTACTGGCGAACCTATCCGAAACACCATTTTCAGCCTCATTTCCAGGGTAGCTTGTCACGATTATATTCTATCTAAAATTCTGAACCTTATTCATCCGCTCGTTCCGACCGAAAATCATCCTGGAATAATAGAAGAAGTCAACGAACTTCGCGCTCGAGTAATCAATTTGAAAAAAAAAACGTGGTGCAAAACCTACCAGCTTTAACAACAGCACCGGAAACACCAGTACCACAACAACCCAAGTTTCAACATCACACGCCTCAACATCTCATTCTGTACCTCGAGTATGATCTTCGTTCTACATATCGTTCTACCTCATTTATCTTCGTTCGACATGGCGAATATGTAATCTCTAAAGTTTTAGAGATTATTTATTCTAGTTCCAACCGAAAACTAAATGAGTTTAATATTATGTTAACTCATTAAATCCATGATTACATCTGAAGAAAATGTATATGTATATATGTTTTCATAAAGATTTTAATTAAAAATTCTTTTGTACAAACTGTTAATGGTGAAAATATTTTTAACGGGTAGGTAATACCCGAGGAATATTTAGATATTACATTAATAAGTTACATTGTACGTTCTTCATATCTGATACAACATTCATTTACTATCCTACTTACATCCACAGATATACGAATCCGTTCACCGCAGAATAACCATTTTTCATTCAATTTCATATTTGGATTTTGACCTATCAGAATCCGACAAGTGGCATAATGAAGAAAACATTGGACAAAATAAAATTTGTTAGAAACAAACAAATTAACTATGAAAAATTTTGTTAAGAATCCACGCTAACAAAATCCTAGCTAACTGTTCCTAGCTAACTGTTAATTCCTTATTGTACATTTAATTATATTTGATCGCAATTTAATTCTCGCAATTTTATTTATTGTCATTTACATTCTGTTATTTACTTTACGCACTTTATTTATCGTCATTTAATTTCTGTTATTTATTTTACGCACTGTAAATATCGGGACACGTATACAAGGTTTTGACATATCATATCGACGCATATATATATATATATATATATATATATATATATATATATATATATATATATATATATATATATATATATATATATATATATATATTATTTGGAATAACCATAGACACTCTATATGTAGTAATGATCGAGTTCTCTATACAGGGATGAGGTTGATTCTATAGTAATATATATACTTTGAGTTGTGATCGAGTCTGAGACATGTACACGGGTCACGATATGTATTCATTAATTCGAATATTATAAATTAAACTACATATGAATTATTGGACTGATAACTGTAGACTATCGACTGTGGACTAATAACATTGGACAATTAAAATGAATTAAAATATTGATTATAACCTATGAAATTAAACATTTCTTCAAGTTTGCCACTTGATCTCATCTTAAACCTCATTTGTATCTTGACGATTACAATCTGCGTTCAAACCTTTCGTTATTCTTGAAAACACCTCAATCGAGAGGATGAACCAACCGTATTTCATCTACGGAAGAAAAGATTGATGCATAGAGTTATACACCTGAAAAGACTCGAAACCTGAGCAAACGATTAACACGTATCTGTGCTAGCTCCTTTGGCGTTGTTATTACCGAAATTAACTTTGGAAAT
This sequence comes from Rutidosis leptorrhynchoides, assembly GCF_046630445.1. Lineage (NCBI taxonomy): Eukaryota > Viridiplantae > Streptophyta > Magnoliopsida > Asterales > Asteraceae > Rutidosis > Rutidosis leptorrhynchoides. The sequence continues at coordinate 225,482,491 of NC_092340.1, forward strand.
TTTTTTCAAATTAGCCAATTTTATCACAGCTTCAACAAATCAACTTCGACTTTTCATTCTAATGAACTCTATTATAACTTGGATATATAAGTTCGCCTTTAGTTATCGTTACCGGGGAACCTTGTACATTTCATCTTACTACCAGCAGACGTACCAGCAACCTAGTTGCTCTTTGGCTTAAATCCCTCTGACAAATCACTACTTTTAGCTATTGAAGTCTCATCATATTCTCATCCGCATCTGCTAACGAGGATTGCCATATCAATTATCGGAAATCAGCAAATCTGTATTGGGAGCCTCGCAACGTTTCCACATCAACAGTTATATGTAAACATATAACATTTATCTCTTAGAATTATGATCTTCCATTCTGAAATTCTGAAAAGCACCCAGTCTACAAATCAATACCACAAATTCAGAAAAAGCTGAATACAGCAGAAAAAACTGTACACGACCTTAACCGTCGAAAGTTTGATGATAAAGAATGGAGTATTGGAAACACTCAATAGAAAATTTAGTACCGAAAAGCGGATTATGTAAAACAATGAAGGAAGCCGTGGACAAATCACAAAGAATAAGTTTGACTTCAAAGAATCTAAATGATTCAATGCCTGCTGAAGTCTTTAGCGAATATCTTGCTCTTTACTCTAAATTCTTGCGGATAATAGTTTCCATCATTCTCTGATCTTAGATATTCAAAGATATTATCGTATCTCTCATTATAAATATCCTCCATATTTCTGAAAATATTTTTTTTATAACTTTTCTTATCTGAAATCATTAATCTCTTTGTGCTATCAGTGTTACATCATATAGAAACTGTTAGTTTCTATATTCTGTAAATTTTCGAGCTTAAAATATGAATGTTACTGAAGTAATGTTGGGAACTAATGCATGAGTTAGTATATTATAATGACACTTGATCAACGTGATTATATTACAGTAAGTCATGCTGAGTTTCTAATAGGACGTGATCATTCACAGATCCTAACGTCATCACGTGCCATGTTACATAACTCTTTCATTCTACTTAACTTCTGAACATATCAAGAAAATATATTCTTGATAGTTCTATTCTCAGTGATTCTGGAAATTTGACAAATCAAATCGTGCTAGTACATTCTTTCTTGTTTATAACATGATGTTCATTCGAAACTCCATACCTATGAATTCTGGACCATTACTTGAGAAAAGTAAACAAAAGCATGAAGCTCCGAAATAGAAAGGGGGTAAAAATCGCAGCAAATAAGAGAGCGCATTAACTGTGGATGACAATAATTATAGGAGACAGAAGCAGGGACATTGAAATATAAGGGAAGATATAAAATCCAACAACAACGCAGAAATTACAAACCATGGATATTAATATGAATAGCAATATAAAGACACGGTATGATTAAGAATAGTATCACCCCAAGGTAATAGTAGAAGTAAACAGATTCTTCTGATGGAAGATTGAAAAGAAGGATGACAGAAATAATAATTAGGAAAATATTAGGGATTAGAACTGGACTAAACATTTTCACAATCTTTTGGATGTATGAACTAAGAGAGAAAGTATAGGAATGGTGAGAATAATGGAACGGAAAAGCTCAATTTATAATGGAAACATCAGACAGAGTAATCAAGGCAGATCACTGTATTTAATTATAGAGATCTTAATTTCCTTACTCGCCGAAGAATCAAATCTTTTAGATTTCGAAGATTTTCTTTAAATCCCTTGAATTCCGGAATTCAACCCTCACTCTGTCAAAAGTTAAGATGAATCTTTACTTTCCTATTTCACTCTTTGGTGATAGCTTCATTCGTACTCTTCGAATAGTCGATTTATTTTTATCCATATTACCCAATGCTGATAAAACTCAAGTTATCAACTCATATTCGTCATGAAAACATTTTTTATTGTTAGCCATGACCACCTCACTCAAATATCGGGACGAAATTTCTTTAACGGGTAGGTACTGTGATGACCCAGGAATTTCCGACCAAATTTAAACTTAATCTTTATATGATCTCGACATGATAAGCAAAGTCTATTAAATCGAATCTCAAAATGTTCGAACTTTTTTTTTATGAATGCGTTTGACTTTTGACTATTCCCTACGATTCACGAATCTTTAATTGTAAATAGAGATGTATATATAAATAACTATACGTATAAATAATTATATAGTAAATATATTAATGAACTATTTTATGATTATGAAAGAAACTTAAATTTGTTATTTAAAACTGTTTATGTAAATATAGAAAAGTATAGATAAAGATATATTTAGTTTAACCAAAATATAGTATTATATATATATTTACACCAAAATACTGTATTATATAAAAATATAGATAAAGATATATTTAGTTTAACATCACAATCCAAGGATCTTCTTTGTCTCTAATCTTGTATAAAGAATCGGACTAAATAAGATATATCTAAAAATCTAGCTAGCAATCGACATCAGACTCTATTATTCTCTTGACGTTTCATGTCCTTCCTCTATAATTTGATTTTCTTGTCAACCACTACCTTCACAACAAGACAAGAGTCGAATAAATCTGTCACAACAATTATCATTCAAATGCACCCTATAAGTCCTTTACTACTAATCGAGAAATCAAACAAGAACTTAAGAAACTGCTTCAGCAGCTATACAGTTGGGTACATTTTATTTCGAGCTCAAGTACAACCCAAGCACCATCGCTGTACTACTAAATTACTGATATTACACCTGCAAACCATCAAACCAACACATACATACGACTACATACATAAATTCCAAATGGAAAACATTACTTACTTACTTATTCAATCAAACAATTATCAAAAGATCTGCAGCTCATTCCTGTCATCACTGCTACAGCTCTTGTTGTTACTACAGCTACTCGAAACTTTCTGTTTCTGCTTAGTTCAATCCAAACCCACAAACAATGATCCATCCCTAACCCATTTTGTTACCTGTTACTGCCACTATTATGTATGCTCCGGTAAACCTGCAACATAACCGATTACATATCAACCACTGTGGTACGTTTTCAATTTTTGATTTGAATAAAACATCAAACCACCTCTAAACACTGTCATCTATATATATCATCTTTAACAATAACAAACAAGAATTAAATCATAGTAATCACCTTCAATTTGTAACTAACTAGTATTATTCGTATTTGAACCGGATCGAATGAGGATGAATTGGGACCATCGTGGTGTTACACTAAATCGAAAACCATCAAGGACCCAATCTATTACAGTTTAGATTTGAAGTAATAAATATATAAAAATACTGAAATTATAGAAAAATTAAAGAAATTTAGGAAATATAATAAATCAATTACTTACATCAGCAATTAATAAGTCGATTACTTGATTGATGGATGAAAGATCGTGATTATTGATGAGGAAGAAGATGATGAAGAAGCTGAACAGGGTAAATGACAATCAATCGACCTGCTATTCAGTGATGATGCCATTCGAGTAATCTGTGATGATGATGAACGACGATGAATCGAAGAGCCCGTGAAGATCGTGAGTTTATTTTTTTTCTTTTCTTCTTTCTTTTCTTTCCTGAGTTCTGATATTGTGGTTCTCGATCTGTTTGAGCACCGACAGCCAAAGCAATCCCACTTTTATTAGGTACAGTGATTATTAATTATTATTATTATTATTATTATTATTATTATTATTATTATTATTATTATTATTATTATTATTATTATTATTATTATTAATCACATTAAGAATTATTATTATTGTAAATATTAATATAAATATTATAGTTACAATTATAATTAGGATTTTTGTTATTTAATATTGTTATTACTAACACTATTATCCTTACTAGTAATATCATTATGTAGTATTATTATAAATACTAACATTAATAATAAAAAGATTGTTGTTATTATTATTATGAACATTAAGTATTATGTATAATTTTATCAAAAGTATTATTTTTGTTACTATTATTATCAAACTTTTCGTTTCATTTAAAAACTATAGTTAATATCATTAATATTAATAAAGTTATTATTATTTTTATTAGTAAACCATTATTTTTATTAAAAACTATCTTTTCAAATAAAATAAATATTTATTACACAAATATACTTTTTACAAATACTATAATTATAATAAAACTTCGTATAACTATATATATATATATATATATATATATATATATATATATATATATATATATATATATATATATATATATATATATATATATATATATATATCAAATTTATTAAGATTGTTTATATAAATACTTACAAATGACAGACTATCGATTTTAATTGTAACACTAAATAACTACGTATATAAATATGGACATATTAATATAACTATACAAATAATAAATCAATTTGAATATATACACAAATCAACTATACATAATATATAAATTAAAATATAATAAAAATATTTACTCGATTACTATTATATATATATATTAATGAATATACAAATGATATAGGTTCGTGAATTCGAGGCCAACCTTGCATTGTTCAAAATAGATATATGTATTTTTACTACAAAATACATTAGGTGAGTTTCATTTACTCCTTTTTTAAATGCTTTTGCAATATATATTTTTGGGACTGAGAATACATGCGTTGTTTTTATAACTGTTTTATGAAATAGATACAAGTAATCGAAACTACATTCTATGGCTGGATTATTAAACCGAATATGCCCCTTTTTAGTCTGGTAATCTAAGAATTAGGGAACAGACACCCTAATTGACGCGAATCCTAAAGATAGATCTATCGGGCCTCACAAGCCCCATCCAAAGTACCGGATGCTTTAGTACTTCGAAATTTATATCATGTCCGAAGGAGGATCCCGGAATGATAGGGATATTCTTATATGCATATTGTGAATGTCGGTTACCAGGTGTTCAATCCATATGAATGTGCTTGTCTCTATGCATGGGACGTATGTTTATGAGAAATGGAAATATAAAATCTTGTGGTCTATTAAAATTATGAAATGATTATTTATGTTAAACTAATGAACTCACCAACCTTTTGGTTGATACTTGAAAGTATGTTTATTCTCAGGTATGAAAGAAATCTTCCGCTGTGCATTTGCTCATTTTAGAGATATTACTTGGAATCATTCATGACATATTTCAAAAGACGTTGCATTCGAGTCGTCGCGTTCATCAAGATTATTATTAAGTCAATTATAGTTAGATATATTATGAAATGGTATGCTTGCCGTCAACTTTTGATGTAATGAAAGATTGTCTTTTCAAAAACGAATGCAATGTTTGTAAAATGTATCATATAGAGGTCAAGTACCTCGCGATGTAATCAACTGTTATGAATCGTTTATAATCGATATGGACTTCGTCCGGATGGATTAGGACGGGTCGCTTCACATCACCCCCAACTATATCCCAAGCTTCTTTAAAAAAAGCTGACGTATACCCATCCGGCCCTGGAGATTTATTCTCACCTATGCCAACATCGCGTCTTTAATTTCTGATTCAGTAACCGGTCTAACCATGTCAAGAGCACTTTGATGGCTAATACTGTTTGTGAATAAACACCCCGGATCACGGAACTCCTCACATTCCGTAGCCACACGAAGAAAATTCTCATAGTGCTGAACTATCAGCGGAGGAACCAAATTACCTTCTACTATAACACCATTCGAATCCAGCAATGTTTCTATAAGATTACGATTCATTCTTCCTTTAACAACGCGATGAAAATAGGCTGAATTATGATGACCAACCCGAAGCCAATCAATTTTAGATTTCTACTTCAATAAGCTTTCTTCATCAAGTAATGCTTGATTATACATTTTTAAGGCATTGCTCGCCTTTTCTCTACAGCTGCTCGAATGAGGGTTAGATCAAGCTCCTTTTGAGCGATATCCAGCTCCTGTTGCCAATTTTTTTCCCCTCACATGAAGATCGCCATTATTCCACATCAGCTTCCTCATAGGTTTCTTTAACATATGCAAACGTTTAACAACCCGGTACATCGAGTAACCTCGAACATCCATGTTCCAACCTTATTGAACCATTTCTTTGAAGTCCTCCCTTTTAGCAATAAAGTTACTAAATTTAAACGGCCTCGCCTTCCTTTCCAACTCGATCGGAACCCTAAGAATAGCCGGACAATGATCCGAAATTTGATAAGGTTGGAAAATAACATACGCATTAGTATGAGCATTAATAAAAACATCATTAGCCATCACCCTATCAATCTTCTTCAAAATACCAGATGACGAGTTCGGACGTTGATTCCACGTAAACTAGAACCCACAATGATTTACATCCGCCATATTAATATTCTCAATACATTCCCGGAATTCTCTCATCGCCAACGTACAAGTCGAAGAGCTAGCAGTTGACTCTTCAATTTCCAACGAGACATTACAGTCCCCAAGAATCACTCAAGGATGATCCCCAATAGAAGCTTTATGGTAACTCAAGCTATCCCAAAGACTCCTTCTTTTAATATAGTAGTTATCCGCATACACAAACGAGACAAAACATTTCCATTTATCATCAAGGGTCTTAACAACGCAATGAATAACTTGGTCCGTCATAGCCAAAATCATCAACCTAACCTCGTTCGGATTCCATCCAATAATAATGCGGGTACCTTTGAGCACATACACTATTATTCGACAACCAACTCCAGGAGGGAAAAACAGAATTTCAAATACAACTTAGTCTAGCTATGGACACATGAGACTCCAAAATAGCACATATCGAAAGTTTATTACTACTTACCACTTCTCGAACCTCCTTTTGTTTAGGGATGCGGTTCAAACCCCTTATGTTCCATGATGCGATGTTTATCATTTGAAAACTCCTAAATCGGGAGTGCTTGCCCCCACAGAAGGTTTTCTTGAACCAATAAATACCGATGTTTCATCATGGTTATCAATGACATCGTCCTCTTCATCCCTTAGCTGATATTCACCCTGAGTACCATGCTCTTCCTCATTGGTATTTAAGGCGCCAAAAGCATTAGACGTGGACACCCCACCTTTAGATGATCCTATATCCTTATTACCAACCACATTATTCTTATCATTTATATTCTTTGTTTCATCAGAACGCACCTTAGGTCTATACACTAGCTTCCATTTCACTTTCGCCATAACAAATCCTTGCTGTTTACCTTTATCATTATTGCTTTGTTTTTTGCTAGTGACCTTCACGAATCCCTCTTCATCCACCACTTTTTCCTTGACTTGTGCAATGGGAACAATTTTCGGGCACTGAGTATCCTTGAGTCCAAACACAATGCAACATGAACATCTCGGAGGTTTCCACTCGTTCTCTACCCGAACGACATCGGTTACACTCTTCCTTCCATCACTATTTGGAGTACCCACCCTGATAGATTCTGTCAGTTCTTTTGAAGACGAAACCTCAATCATAGCTCTAGCAAAATTCAGGAGACCCCATTAATAATACATACCATCATATTTTTATAATATTGAGTGAACTGTATAAATTTTATTACTTAAAATATATAAAAGTATATTTTTATATATAAATTTTAATATAAATTTTTATTTATTAATAAATGACTTGTATTATTATTTACTCTAATAAAATTTCATAAATATATTTAAATATATATAACACCTCTATTTAAGCTATATAATAAACACGTATGAATTTTTGGAAGTCATTTTGGGTTAAATTAATTTTTGTTGACTTTTGCATGATAATCTCGAGCATTAGGATTGTGATACACTACGACCTGACCTGAATTTATTAGACAGATATTGACCAATATATAAATATATATACTAAATATAGGTTCGTGAATCCGAGGTCAACCTTGCACTTGTTCAATGACATCAAATGTATTTTTACTATGAAATACAGTATAGTGAGTTTCATTTGCTCCCTTTTTAAATGCTTTTGCAATATACATTTTTGGGACTGAGAATACATGCACTTTTATAAATGTTTGACGAAATAGACACAAGTAATCGAAACTACATTCTATGGTTGAATTGTCATACCGAATATCGCCCTTGTTGAACTTGGTAGCCTAAGAATTGGTGTTTACTATAATTGCCACCAACTGACGTGAATCCTAAAGATAGATCTATGGGCTTTGACACGCCCTAGTCAGAGAATTTGAACTGCTTTAGTACTTCGATGTTTATATGTTTGGGGATATTCTAGATGCATTTTGTTAATGTTGGTTACCAGGTGTTCAATCCATATGAATGAATTTTAAACACTTGAGAGTGTATGATTATTGAATAAATGAAATCTTGTGGTCTATTAAAATTATGGAAATGATTGATTACGATAAACTAATGAACTCACCAACCTTTTGGTTGACACTTTAAAGCATGTTTATTCTCAAGTATTAAAGAAATCTTTCGTTGTGCATTAGCTCATTTTAAGGATATTACTTGGAGTCATTCATTACATATTTCGAAAGACGTTGCATTCGAGTCGTTGAGTTCATCAAGATTATTATTAAGTCAATTATAGTTGGATGTATTATGAAATGGTATGCATGTTGCCATCTTTCGATGTAAAGAAAGTTTGTCTTTTAAAAACGAATGCAATGTTTGTAAAATGTATCATATAGAGGTCAAATACCTCACGATGTAATCAACTATTGTGAATCGTTTATAATGTATATGAACGGGGCATTTCAGTTGGTATCAGAGCTGGTATAACCGCGTCTATGTGTGGCGGGTTAGTCATAAAGGAGGTTCTCACAGTGTGACCTGTGGCGAAGCATTGGCTCTTACTCCTTGCGATCCCTTACGAGGTTTGGCAATAGCTGAGAGGCAGGCCCTAAAATCAGTATCTGAGTTACACTCAGTGGTCGCCGGATAGTTAAGGCACTGGGTGGGACAGTGGTTGTCCCCAACTGTATTTCATTTGGTATCAGAGCTGTGGTCTTAAGGTCGGCATTAGTGTGTCCAACTGATAGTCGTTAGGATGCATTAGTGAGTCTGGACTTTGACCGTGTCTGCATGTCAAAAGTTTTGCTTATCATTTTTATCGAAAATTGCCTGCTTATCACTCTTAGTCTAGACACATCTTATTGCATTGATTGCATGAATAGTGTATAAACAAAATTCATATCTTATCGTATCTGCTAATTCATATCTTAGCGTATCTGTTAGTGTAAATTTTGCCTGACATATTCCGTAAATTCCTCCGTAATCTACGAAATCTTTTGCTATATATATATATATATATATATATATATATATATATATATATATATATATATATATATATATATATATATATATATATATATATATATATATATATATATATATATATATATATCCTATGTAATTAGAATACCACCCGATAGCCGGAAAATCATTTCATATCAAAAAATCCTTTATTCAATCGTACGAAAATGGAATTCGTCATTAGTTCAAGTCCCTCGGATTCCAAAATGGAATCCCACTCAAACTCCGAAAGCAGTGTGACCGGAATGGATCAACCAATTAAGTCATCATCTATTCTGGATGAATTGGGGATGGGTTCGTAGCCTCCTTAATCATTGGAGACAAAAAGAAGGTGATCCTTTCCATCCACCACATTGTCCTCTTGGCGAAGAACCTGAAGCACTTACCAGCGAACCTGTCAGAAACACCATTTTCTCTCTCATTTCTAGAGTATCTCGTCATGATTATATATTACATCAAATTCTAGATTTTATTTATCCGCTCGTCCGAACCGAGAATCACCCCGGTGTAATAGAAGAAGTCAACGAGCTTCGCGCTTGGGTAGTGGCTTTGGAAAATATGGTGCAAAGGTTACAAACACCAGCAGCAGCTCCAGTGAAAGGACTCGTCCTAATCCATCTGGACGAATACATTACATTTGGGTACATCGCGAGGTACTTGACCTCTATATGATACATTTTACAAACATTGCATTCATTTTTAAAAGACAAACTTTCATTACATCGACAGTTGATGGCATGCATACCATTTCATAATATATCCAACTATAATTGACTTAGTTATAATCTTGATGAACTTGACGACTCGAATGCAACGTCTTTTGAAATATGTCATGAATGACTCCAAGTAATATCTCTAAAATGAGCAAATGCACAGCGGAAGATTTCTTTAATACCTGAGAATAAACATGCTTTAAAGTGTCAACTAAAAGGTTGGTGAGTTCATTAGTTTATCATAATCAATCATTTTCATCATTTTAATAGACCACAAGATTTTCATTTCTCATAAATATACGTCCCATGCATAGAGACAAAAATCATTCATATGGATTGAACACCTGGTAACTGACATTAACAAGATGCATATAAGAATATTCCCTATCATTTCAGGAAATCCTTCGGACATGATAAAAACAAATTCGAAGTACTAAAGCATCCAGTACTTTGGATGGGGTTTGTTAGGCCCAATAGATCTATCTTTAGGATTCGCGTCAATTAGTAGATCGGTTTATTAATTCTTAGGCTACCAAGAAAAAAGGGGCATATTCGGCTTCGATCATTCAACCATATAATGTAGTTTCGATTATTTGTGTCTATTTCGTAAAACAGTTATAAAAGCAGCGCATGTATTCTCAGTCCCAAAAATATATATTGCAAAAGCATTTAAAAAGGGAGCAAATGAAACTCATTATACTTTATTTTGTAGTAAAAATACATATGACGGCATTGAACAACTGAACAATGCAGGGTTGGCCTCGGATTCACGAACCTATATCATTTATGTATATATTAACACACATACATATAATCAAATAAATTCATATATTATATCTTAAATTATATATCTTATATATTTAATGTGTACATATTTAAAGTAGTTAATATTTATATAGTTTAATATTATATTTAAAATCAATAATTTGTTATATGTATATATTTATATAAATAATCTTTATATATATAATTATATGTAATATTATGGCTGTTGGAATATATATATACTTATATAGAAAATATTTATTTGTTATAATAATATTGTTAATGTAAAAGTAGTACTCATAATAATAATAATAATAATAATAATAATAATAATAATAATAATAATAATAATAATAATAATAAAAAGAGATGCTACCTTTAAAGTTTTCCCAACAAAAATGCCCCAGACAGGGCTCAAACCCTTGACCTCTCGCTTAACTCACAATACTCTAAACCATCACTCTATTGCTTACTTTCTGATTTATATTACTGGATTAATTTATTTAACCCGAACATGGTAGCCCAGTCAGCAACAAAACACACGGCCAAATACAAATCAGAATTCTGTAGCCCAACTAGAAGGTATCGGCCCAACAGTTTAAATTATTTAAGCCTAATAAATGGCCCAACAAAACAATTCTTACGGCCCAACTATACAGCCCATTAACAACAGTTCTGCTTGATTCTGGAGCCCAATAAAATAGAGGTTGATCTAGTAGGGTTGTTCGATTATTCTAGTAGAATGTAACAGGATTAATAAATCACAGCAGCCATATATGACCACACCCATCATCTTTATCACTTTAATCATCTAAATCATGTTACCCTCAATTATTATTATCTAATCGCATCGTTCTAGTCACCGTTTAAACAGAAGCAATCGATTGAAGGTGGTGATGGGTTTACAAAAAAAAAGCAACAACAACAGCAACTATAGTTGCTGTCCTCGACAGAAGCCATTTATAGCAGTAACGGTTATCGTAACAGATTAGAATAATAGAAGCTGTAGCAACCTTCCTAGTTGCAGCATGAATAATGATTAGCAACTATTGATGATTGTTTGATGATGATGGTGTTGGTGTTCGATGGTAGTGGCTACAACTAAAAGTGGTTTTTGTGATGAGACAAGGGTGGTGATTAGTGGTAGGTTGTGATATAAACATAAACAAATTTCGTAGCTGCCATAACCTTTTCTTTCCCTCGTCATCTTCATTTAATCACATATGGGTGTGTGTTGGGTTATAAAGGGAAACAACGACTGCAGTAGCAATACGTTTTTAAATGATTTGATCAATGGGATGTGTTGGTGTTTGGTGCTATAACTTTGGAGTAATAACAATACCTGAGAACGAGTAGAAACAAGTGTATGTAACAGTAGTTGAGTGTTTCGATTAGGTGAGGGTGTCGTGATGGTGTTCGAAGGTTGATCATGTGGGTATTGTTGGTGAAAGGTGATGGTAGGAAATAGAAACCGAACATAGCATGGCATCTTGTGGGTGTTTGGGTCTTTGATTTAAATAGGATTAGAAATTAGATTTGAAGCATAGCAGCAGCACTCTTCTTCGACTTAAACTGGATTCGATAGTGGGTTCGGCTAGGATGATAGTTCGTGATGGTATTCGATTGGTTCTTGTTGGGTGTTTTATCAAAGAACAAGAAAAGTAGTATGACGATGGTTATGGTGGTTTGAGGAGGATGTGCTCAGCCCATCAGAAACAGAAGTGCACTGAAGGTAGAAAAGGTATAGCAACTTGCAACTTATATCGTGTAGTGATGAAAGAGGTTGTTCATTAGTAGGTACAATTAGGTAGCAGTTTGTTGTGTTCTCTTGCTTGTCGACAGTAGCAGTTCAATGGTAATAGTAGTGGGTGTTGATGATGTTTGATTCAAATGGTGATTTTTGAGGATATAATCACCGGTGATGGTGATAGGTGTTTTGCGTAATCACAAAGAAGAGATAAAATGGAGAGAGGTTTAGTTGGATCATTTCAAGTGGTGGTGCTATGGTTTAACGTTTGAACAAGAAACAAATATAAAAGTAATAATAGTAAGTGGGTGTTTGTTTTGATTCGTCGATGGTGATTTCAGCTTGCTCTAAAATAGAAAATGTAATACTTTAGAAGTAGTAGTCGAACAGAAAATTAGACCTACAGCAGTAGTACATGAATACGAAGGTGGTGGTGGTGGCGGCGAGTAGTGGAAGAGAAAGGTAGTTCTCGGTTCCACAATAGATGAAGAAGAAATTGAGTTGATGATTATGGTTCGAAAGGTGGAAGTGAAAGATGAGATGTGTGGTTGTTAGGAGTGATGAAGATGAGGTGGTGATGTCATGATCTTTGCAAAAATAAAAAAATGAGACGTAGAGAGAGATTTATGAGGGTTTTCAATGGTGATTATAGTGATCGGCCATGGTGGTGATGTGGTGGTTTCAGGTGTAGCCTTGATCAATAGAAAACATGGAGAAGAAGATGAAGATATTTTAATTTCTCCATCTCAAGTGTATGTAGTATATATATATATATATATATATATATATATATATATATATATATATATATATATATATATATATATTATATGTATATATCCAATTCATTTAGTTGGTGGAATGAAAAGAAGAAACAGTATCATCGAATAGTAATCCTAATAATAATTCAAATGGAATCTTTGATAGAAAACATAAACAAATCAGTTACAGTAATTTTCAATCTGTAATAGTGAGCTGTCATATAATTGTATGTATACAATTGGCATCGATTTTTAATTTACGGATATATAACAATATATTAATAATAAACTTAAAACATGTGATGTGGAGAAGTAATAAAGTCTTTGATTACACAGTAAGCCTTTGAGATGTTTAGATTCTAATTACCGACAGTTTTCACAGACTATTATTTCGTACTCCGTTGTTACTCAGTGGCGAATAAAAGTGTTAAGAAAAATCCCATATTTTTAAATTAATCATATTTATTTATTTTGGTCATTATGGTATAAAATTTGATCATTAATTTATCAAATAAAAATTACATCAACAGTCCCTCTCAAATATGGGTAAAATATAAAAAAATTCTAAAATTTAACAAACAGCTCCTAAATACATTTTTAATTAGTCTATAATTTATAGAACTCATTTTCGGATCACTGTTTATTTTAGAATCACATAAGTTTGAATTTACTTACTTAATATCAATCGGGACATCAAATGAGTATTACAATTATTTAATATTTATTTTTAATATACATTATTTATATATATAGATATATTTTAAATAATAATTATTATAATATCCTATTTTTATTTTATTTTACAGAATTAAATTTTAATAACATTAACATATAATATTTCAAATTATATTTTCAATTACCATTTATATATATACACACACATATCTATTTACAATTAATGGTTCGTGAATCGTCAAAACTGGTCGAAGGTAATTGAATACATGAACATAGTTCCAAAATTTTCGAGACTCAATATTATAGACTTTGCTTATCGTTCGGAAACATTTAAAGATCAATTTTAAATTTGGTTGAAATTTTCCGGGTAGTCACAACCAGCAGCATAACCAGTACCACCATCAGCAACACCAACATTACCATCACCACCACCAACAGTAACATCCGCATCCCACACTTCAACATCACAACCTATATCCCACGAGCACCAATGTCATACACTCTGTAGATACCAAGGAATACTAACAACAACAAACGATGAAGTATTGATTCATAACTTCATTGGAGAAACACTCCGCAACGATTATATAGTCTCTAAAGTCTTAGAGATTATCTATTCTAGCCCTAACCATAAATCAGATGAGTGAACCAAAAGGATAGAAGGAAGAATAGAAATCCTGACAAGAATGATGCGTGATTTACAAGATATAATTGTTTTACCAACAGTATCAACAGTACCATTAGCATCACTAGCATGGTCAGTGCCGTCAGCATCATCAGAATCAGCAGCACCTATAACATCACAAAATCCGCCAGTTCAAGAATCACCGTAGACATCATCACTAATCAACAACACCTATATTGTATCAACGAGTTATGAAGTATTAACCCATTCCTCTGAAGGATTTATATGCATATCTTATATATACAAATTTTGAATCCATAATCAATCTTTCCGTACTAAGCTATTATGTGTGAATCTTAACTACTCGGTTGATTCATAGTATTAATATGCAATGATGTACGTCCTTCATCCGCAACTTAACCATCGTTAATTACAATCTCTGTCTAAATTCAATAAATTCCAATTCATAATAAATCAAGTGTATTATTCAAATATATGTTTGATTTTACACTTTCATCAGCGATCTACTCGAAACTTTTCAAATAACATCATTCGTACCTTGCGAAGTTCACAAGAATTCCACGAACACCAACATCATTCCCTTAGTAAATATCAATGAAAATGAATAATGAAGTATTGATTCATAATTTCATTTACGTTGAAGTGATAATCTACGAAGATTAAGAAATTTCTAAAGTTTTTAGGATTATTCATTTCTAGTTCTAGCTGAAAATCAAATGAGCTTAATATGATATTAACTCATTAAATTTGTAATACATCTGAAGAAAATATACACATATTTTCATAAGGGCTGTAATAAAATTCTCTGTACAAAACATTACTTGTGAATTTTTTTTAACGGGTAGGTAATACCCGAGAAATATACAAGTTCACAAATAATATGTTACATTCTTCGAATCTGATTCAGCAAATCATCCATTATACTTCATACTTTTACAATAATATACATTATTTCATAAAAATCAAAACGACCATACTCATTCAAGTTCAATTACATATTTTGATTTTGAAATCGCATAATTCAATTCAAGATATAACCAGTATCATCACTCTTAGATTCCTATATCTTTCAAAGCTATACTTTGACTTCAAGACTGTGCTAGAACATCATATGTATATTAACGGCTTCAATTTGTGTTCAAACCCTTCGAAATTCCTGAAGACACTTCAAATAATGAACAAACGAGATGATGATCCAACCACATGTTACCCACAGTTATGTATCTGAAAAATCCTCGAAACCAAAGTCATAGTTTAACACGTATCTGTGTCAGACCCTTTGGCATTTACTAGCTAAAATAACTTTTCAATTCCTCTCCAAAGTAGTCAGCTTTGTCACAGCTCCAGCAAGTCAACTTTGATTTTTTAGTTGAAACAATTTTATTATAACCTCGATATATAGGCTGCCTTTCGCCATTGTTACCAGGGAGCCGTTTATGTTCCACCACATTAGCAATAAACTTATTAACAACTTCACTAATCTTTGATTTTCCAAAAAATCATTTACTCATCTGCATCTTGTAACTAGAATTGCCATACGAATCATTGGGAATTAGCAATCAGTATTTTGAAATCTTGCAGCATGTCAACGCCAACAGTTATACATATAACGTCTATCTTCTGGACTTACATACTGCGAATGTGAAGTTTCTGAAAAACATCTTAAACTGCAAACTAGTTCTCAAAATTTTGAAAAATGCTGATGAAGCAGCAAAAACTGTAAACGGCCTTAACAATAAAAAGTTGATGATAAAGAATAGTGTATTGGTAAAGCTCAGAAAAAGAGAAGTTTTGGAACTAAAAAACGGATAGAGCAAAGTATGAAGGAGGCTGTGGACAAATCACAAAGGCTGAACATGCCTTCAAAGAATCTAAATGATTCAGTATCATCCTATCTTTAATTATAAATATCCTCCATATTTCTAAAGATATTTCCATAGTTATTCTATCTGAAATCATTTACCTCTTCGCGCTATCTGTATTACATCATAAAAAAAAACTATTTTAGCTTCTAAATTCTGAAACCTTCGAGTTCAAAATAGGAATATTTTTGAAGAAGTGTTGGGAACTAAAGCATGAACTAGTATAATATAATGACACTTGATCAACGTGATTATATTACAGTAAGTCATGCTGAGTTTCTAAATGGAACGTGGTGATTCACAGATCATAACGTCATCATGTGCTATATTACACGACTCTTGTATTTTATTTAACCTCTAAAAATATCAAGAAAATATTTTCTTGATGATTCGGTCTTTTCCGAGGTATTCTGGTAATTTGACAAATCAAGATCGTGCCATTACAATTTCCTTCTTAGAACATTAGCCATGTTCATTCGAAACTCCATAACTACGAATTCTGGACCATTACTTGCTGTGTTTAATAAATAGAAGAGAAAACAGAGCATGAAGATCCAAAATAGAAATTGGAGTATAAATCGCAGCAAATAGAAGAGAGCATTAACTGGGGATGACAGTGATTATAGAAGACAGAAGCAGGGACTTCAAAATATAAAGGAGGATATAAAGCCCAACGACAACTCAGAAATTATAAACCATATATATCGATGCGTATAGCAATATAAAGACACGGGAGAACTAAAAACACTATAAAACCAAGAGTATAGTAGAAGTAAATAGATTCTTCTGGCGGTAGATGAAAAAGAAGAATGACAGATATGAAAGTAAGAAATATATCAAGAAGTAGAACTGGATGAAGCATATTGAAGAATGCTTTAAAGTACGAATTGCGAGAGAAAGGATAGAAGGTGTGAGTTGTGGAAATAAGGAAACGAAGAGGGTGGATATATAGTAAAATATCTGATAGAGCAATCAAAACAGATTATCGCATTTAATCAAAGCGGATCCTAATTTCTTTAATTACCGAAGAACCAAATCTTATTACGAAGATTTTCTTCTAAATTCCTTGAATTTCGAAAATCAACCGTGACTACGTCACCGGTTAAGTCAAACCTACATTTATTCATTTTCATTTTTTTGCGATAGCTTCTTTCGTAATCTTCACATAAACGAATTGTTTATTCCATACTACTCACTGATGATAAAACTTTAATTTCCAACTCGTATGCTTCATGAAAACATACTTATTATCATCCATGACCATTCTACTCAAATTTCAGAACGAAATTTCTTTAACGGGTAGGTACTGTATTATATTATTTCTGACCAAATTTAAACTTAATCTTTATATTATTTCGACACGATAAGCAAAGTCTGTAATGTTGAGTCTCAAAAAGTTTTGGAACTATATTCATGTAATCAATTACCCTTTGACTATGCTCGACAATTCACGAACATTTATGTGTATATATATATGTATATATAATATATAGTTATATTAATTGAAAATGTTAACAAAGTATTAGATGTACAATACTTTACATGAACGTATTTTTTTCAATATATGTTTAATATATGTATCGACAGAATTAAAAGATAATATCAAATTATTGAATTATCAGATACATTGTGATATGATTACGGGTCTATGTTATGAGGTTCACTGTGATTTAAGAAATCTATTATTTTTTATAACATTCGAAAAATGGTAAAGTGATTTATAAGTAAGAACAAATATGTCAATTAACGGAAACTAGACAAGGGTTAGTAGAGATTCCTGTTTAATTTCCAATTCATGTTTTATAATATTTTCCTCATGACTTTGATAAGATAACTATGCTAACTTTTATTTTATTTAATATGAAAGTAAGAACGTGGAGTGTAAATAACTTAGATGTTGGATATCGACAAGTTAAGTAACTCGACATTTTGCATTAAGATGATTTCATACGTTTATTTAACCTTTGTTCTTTATCCCATGCTTCACCAACAGACTATAATTTAAGAACTTGAAACCTATTATGAATATATATAATTCTACTTTTCTAAAACATTTTATGATATAACGATTTCCATTATTTTAACCTTTTAACAAAATGATTCTTAAATATATTTAGTTTTGGAAAAAAAAATTATCATATTTATTTGAGTTAGTTTCAGACGTACAAAAATGTTTTCAGTTTAAAAAGAACTTATTTATTATTAAAACGTATATAACTTTTATACATATCTAGAACCAATTTTGACAACTCATTACTTAACCAGTATGATAAAGATAACGATATTTATATTTTATTTTATTAAATATATATAACAAATTAAATTAATATTATATATATTTATACGCGTATTATACGTACATAGTTTTATACTTTTACTATAATTTAACTTTACCTTTACTTTACTTTTACTTTACTTTAACTTTAAGAATTCACTTTAATAATTCATACTTTAATGATTAATACTTTAATAATTCAATTTAATAATTCACACTTTAATAATTCACTTTAATAATTCATACTTTAATAATTCACTTTAATAATTCAAAAATCTATTATAAAGAGAATTCAATAGGTTTCATTATTTCATAGAAACTTGAAATATATTTCTCTAAACTCTCTCAATCTATTTATATATATATATATATATATATATATATATATATATATATATATATATATATATATATATATATATATTTACTCTGTATTATTTCAAGATATTATTAGTATACATAAAATACTACGACGAGGTTCTGCTCGCATGTTTTCAACATGGATTTTGCGAGCGGAATAGGGCTAAGGAAATTATGGGTTATAGCTATGAAGGTTATGGATAATGTTCGGGAGTATGCTCATGAGGTCAAACTAGTGTTTATCATCTCCGTTGCGTCAACATACTTTCCTGCAATATTGAATCACAACATTGATATGTGAACACTCATACCTTAACTTTTATATATTAGTAATGTATCCCAGACTAGTGCTCGAGTATATATAATTATGCATGCTTGTATGTTTAATTTCGTCGTTAAATAGTTTATGATAGATCATGAGTTTAATACACATACTACTAAGATAAGATATATGATATGCATGTCGTTGGAAAGCTGGCGAAAAATCAATAACTTTTAATTTAGATATCGAATAGTTTCGATGAACGGATTAAAATATGTAGGCAATTGAATTATCTATAATTTTAAGTATTATTGTTAAAATAATTATTATTATTACTATCGTTGTTATTATCGTCGTTATTATTATTATTATCTAAATAATAATATTAATTATTATTATTATTATCATTATGATTATTAGTATAAATATTATCATTAAAAATTGTTATTGTTATTACTATCATTATTATCATTAAAAGTTATTGTTAATATTATTGATGATATTGATATTATTATTAGTATTATCACTAATATATATTATTACTAGTATCATTATCAATTAAAACTAATATTAGTATAATCTAATTATTATGACTAATATTATTATCAATATTATGAATGCGATTTAAAAGAGGACTAAAAGCTATTAAACAAATCGATTAGGAAATAACGAGTATAAGTATCATGATGAAATTAAAATATTGTATGATATTGAATTAAGAGAAAAAGATCCTTTTTCATTATATTTTTCATTATTATTTTTATTAAAAGTATCATTTATATTAAAACTATCATTTTTATTAAAATTATCATTTTTAATAGAAATGCCATTGTTATTATAAAATATCATTTTTATTATCATTTTAGTATATTAAAAATTATCATTTTGAATAGAATTATTACTATTATATAAGATATTATTATTATTATTATTACAGTTAATATTAAAAAGTATCGTTATAATTATCATGATTAGAATTATCATTTTATCATAATTAATATCATCATTTGTAAATATAAATTTGATATAAATTTGTAATTAATATAAATTTTTATTTACTCTAATAAAATTTGATAAATATATTTAAATATATATAACAACTATATTTAAGCTATATAATAAACACGTATGAATTTTTGGAAGTCAATTTTGGGTCAAATTGATTTTTGTTGACTTTTGCATAATAATCTCGAGCATTAGGATTGTGATACACTACGACTTGACCTGAATTTGTTAGACAAATATTGACCAATATATAAATATATATACTAAATATAGTTTCGTGAATCCGAGGTCAACCTTGCACTTGTTCAATGACGTCATATGTATTTTTACTACGAAATACAGTATAGTGAGTTTTATTTGCTCCCTTTTTAAATGCTTTTGCAATATACATTTTTGGGACTGAGAATACATGCACTTTTATAAATGTTTGACGAAATAGACACAAGTAATCGAAACTACATTCTATGGTTGAATTGTTATATCGGATATCGCCCTTGTTGAACTTGGTAGCCTAAGAATTGGTGTTTATTATAATTGCCACCAATTGACGCGAATCCTTAAGATAGATCTATGGGCTTTGACACGCCCCAGTAAGAGAATTTGAACTGCTTTAGTACTTCAATGTTTATGTGTTTGGGGATATTCTAGATGTATTTTGTTAATGTAGGTTATCAGGTGTTGAATCCATATGAATGAATTTTAAACACTTGCGAGTGTATGATTATTGAATAAATGAAATCTTGTGGTCTATTAAAATTATGGAAATGATTGATTACGATAAACTAATTAACTCAGCAACCTTTTGGTTGACACTTTAAAGCATGTTTATTCTCAGGTATTAAAGAAATCTTCCGCTGTGCATTAGCTCATTTTAAGGATATTACTTGGAGTCATTCATGGCATATTTCGAAAGACGTTGCATTCGAGTCTTTGAGTTCATCAAGATTATTATTAAGTCAATTATAGTTGGATGTATTATGAAATGGTATGCATGCTGTCAAATTTCGATGTAAAGAAAGTTTGTCTTTTAAAAACGAATGCAATGTTTGTAAAATGTATCATATAGAGGTCAAATACCTCGCGATGTAATCAACTATTGTGAATCGTTTATAATGTATATGAACGGGGCATTTCAGATGATGATATTATCTTAGTTCAGATTTATGTGGACGGCATTATTTTCGGTTCTACTAAGCAGGAACTCGTCGATGAGTTTGACCAGGTGATGAAGGACGAATTCGAAATGAGAAAATTGGGTCTCTTACACTACTTTCTTGGTTTGCAAGTCGAACAGACTGAAAATAGAATTTTTCTTCATCAATCAAAGTATGTAAATGATATACTCGAACGTTTCGGTATGACACAAGAACGTCCTGTGTCCACCCCGCTAGCTGTGAATCACGGTATTTCGTTAGACTGTGAAGGGGAGCCTGTTGATCCTACATACAATCGAGCAATCATCGGATCACTCATGTATCTCACTGCATCTAGTCCGGATATTATGTTCGCAACATGTCTGTGTGCTCGTTATCAAGTTAATCCGAATACAGTTCATCTTACAACTGCCAAAAGAAATCTACATTATCTGTTACATTCTTCAAATATCGGCATTTGGTATTCGAACGAAGACAAGTTTGATCTTGTAGCATACAATGATTCAGACTATGCAGGTTGCAAAATCAGCAACAAATCTACATCAGGAGGATGTCAATTTCTAGGTGAAAGGCTGGTGACCTAGCAATGTAAGAAATAAACTGTAGTTGCGCTTTCCACGTGTGAAGCTGAATATATTGCTGCTGCAAGTTGCTGTTCGCAAGTTGTTTGGATTCAACAACAACTTCGCGATTACGGACTAAGAATCTCTTTCTCTCCTCTTTATATTGATAATACTGCTGCTATTGCGATTACTAAGAATCTTGTGCAATACTCTAAGACTAAACACATAGGTGTTAAATATCATTTTCTTAGGGATTCCCATGAGAAAAAGATAATTGAGGTTAAAAGAATAGGTACTAAGGACCAGAGGGCTGACCTTTTTACTAAGGCTTTTGATAAACCTAAGTTCTTGCTACTTTTAGAGATAAATGACATTGTTGATCGAGACAAAGTAATTTCAGATGTTGTTTATTTTCATGACCCGTCCTAATCCATCTGGACGAATACATTACATTTGGTTACATCGCGAGGTACTTGACCTCTATATGATACAATTTACAAACATTGCATTC